>NW_012143079.1:324466-363523 GCF_000956105.1 Propithecus coquereli | reverse complement strand
TATCATTCATAAGCAATACAAACAAGAAAATGGAAAGAAAGAGGACTTTCCTTAACTTGAAAAAGGACATCTAAAAAAAGAAAATTAGAACAAATGTCACGCTTCATGGTGAAATGCCAAAAAAGATATCTATTGTCATCATTTCTGTTATTAAAAAGTAAAACAAAATAAAATTACATCCATACTTTACATTACACACAGAAATCAAGATTGCATGGATTAAACACTAAAACTTAGTTTTTGAAGACAGTTTGTCTTTATGACTTCAAAGTTGGGAAAGATTTCTTAAAATCCTAAAAGCTCTAACTATGAAGAAAAATATTGATAAACTCAACTTTATTAAAATTTCAAACTTCTACTCATCAAAAGACACTATAAAAGCAATAAAGTAAGAGCTATATAGTAGGAAAATATTTTCTACATATATAACTAATCAAGCATTAGTATTCATATATATAAAGAATTTCTATATATTAAAAAAAAAGAAAATCCAATAAAAACATAGACAAAGAGGCCCCTTCTGAAATTTCACACACAATCATGGAAGAAATCATACTATTTTGTGTAACTGCGATGTCATCAGGTATCATAACCCCTTAAAATATAAAACAGATTGATTCAAACATCCATTCCATAAATTGTGGAAATTCAAGGCCTTCCCAGAGAAACCCCCGTATAACAAAAGCAATCTTAAGCAAAAAGAATAAATTGGGAGGCATCAATTTACCAGACTTGAAGATATACAACATGGCTATAGTAATAAAACAGCATGGTACTGGCATAAGAACAGAGACATAGACCAATGGAACAGAACTGAGAATTCAGATATAAAACCATTCTCATATAGCCAATTCATCTTTAACAAAGCAGACAAAAACATACACTGGGAAAAAGAATCCTTATTCAATAAGTGGTGCTGGGAAAATTGGATAGCCCCATGTAGAAAACTGAAACAGAATCCACACCTCTCACCTCTCATAAAAATCAACTCATGGTGGATAACAGACTTAAAACCAAGGCATGGAACCATAAGAATTCTAGAAGAAAATGTTGGAAAAACTCGTGTAGGGAAAGATTTATGAAGAAGACCCCAAAGGCAATCACGGCAACAACAAAAATAAGTAAGTGGGACCTGATCAAATTAAAAGCTTCTGTGCAGCCAAGGAAACTATCACAAGAGCAAACAGACAACCTACAGAATGGGAGAAAATATTTGCATGCTACACATCCAATAAAGGGCTAATAACTAAAATCTATACAAAACTCAGGAAAATCAGCAAGAAAAAAATCAAACAACCCCATTAAAAAGTGGGCAAAGGATATGAACAGAAACTTTGCAAAAAAAAAAGACAGACTAATGGCCAAGAAACATATGAGCAATGCTCAACATCTCTAATCATCAGGGAAATGCAAATCAAAACCACAATGAGGTATCACTTAATTCCAGTAAGAATGACTTTTATCAAAAAGTCTCAAAACAATAAATGTTGGCATGGAGGCAGAGATATAAGAACACTCATATACTGCTGGTGGGACTGCAAACTAGTACAACCTCAGTGGAAAGTAATACGGAGATACCTCAGAGAGCTAAAAGTAGAACTACCATTTGATCCAGCAATCCCATTACTGGGCACGGAAAATGAAAGGAAGAAAAGACATTCTAGAAAAAGATATCTGCACTCGAATTTTTAAAGCAGCACAATTCACATTCAAAAAGATGTGAAAACAACCCAAGTACTCATCAATACATGAGTGGATTAATAAAATATGATATATATATATGTGTGTGTATATATATATATATATATATATATATATACACCGTAGAGTACTGAGCCACAAAAAACAATGGTGATCTAGCACTTCTTGTATTATCCTGTATAGAGCTGGAGCCCATACTACCAAGTGAAGTATCATTAGAATGGAGAAACAAGCACTACATGTACTCACCATCAAATTGGTACTAATTGAGCAACACTATGTGCACATACAGTAGTAACATTCATAGGGTGTTGGGCAGGTGTGGGGGAGGAGGGGATGGGTATATTCACACCTAATGGGTTCGGTACGCACCATCGGGGGATGGACATGCTTGAAGCTCTGACTCAGGCAGGGCAAAGGCAATATATGTACTCTAAACCTTCGTATCCCCGTAATATGCTGAAATAAAAAAAAAAAAAACTTACTGTAAAAGACCTCCCCTAACTATATCCAAATTCCTGGGAATGCAGAAAGTAGGGGTGTGCCATACATTCTCAATCTCTTCTGATAGCATTTTCTGCCTCAAGTTGAATTTCTTCCCCTGCTCTGTATCTCATGGCTATTTTTATATATTCATTCTGGGGTCAGCCCAAACATAGAACAAAGGTCCCTCTTCTAACTCCTCTTTCAAAAGCCACAACAAAATCCAGCCTATTAACTATAGCAAAACTTCAACTGGAGATTTGGGGTCCCCTGGAGGCAGTTTTCAGCCAATTACTCCAAGAAATTCTCACTGGCAGATTTATGCCATGTAGCACCCCGGTCTCTAAACTTTCTGGCTTCCCTGACTCCCTAACTCTCTTCCACCACCGCCCTCTTCTCTGCCCTTTCCCTTTCTTCTCCACTCTGTCACAGAAGCCCAACAATTCTTCCTTCACTTTCACTCCTCAGGGTCTCACCTGTCCCTTGAATTTTGCATAATAAAAAATAGCACTGCCCCAAAGGGAATTCTGGAGCCAGCTGTTAAGATACCATATTTTCACCTCGCAATATTTCAAAGAAACAGAACGTGTGCCAGGATTTACAGTTAGGTAATGATCCTTACAAAGATATCCCATACTCTGAGATTTTTGAGAACACCCACAAGCTGTCAGAAATTGATTTGAAAGTAAGCTTTATTAGACTGCAGCTCCACATGGCTAACTTTTGCTACATTCTGGTAAATTATTACTCATTCAGAAATATATTTTTGGTGTGTTTAATATCCTATTTCTTCTATAATTTTCAATCAATCACTCTACCTATCTAGCTATCATATAACTAAGGTGGTCTATTTTAGATCTGTTTTCCTTTTTAACATATTTTAACATTATTTATTTTTATGTAAACTTTATAAAGAATATTTTTTTATTGAAGAACATCTACATTTTGGGATCAGCTGGTTTCTATGATATTTTATAAGTAATTTCTAAAGTTGATTTTTTTTTTCAACTTAAACTTCAACTAAAACACACTGTCTGGACACATATTTTAAATCCATCTCTCTTACCCTTCCCTACCCCCAAGCAGTTCCCATGAGGGTGGTATCTAGCTTGGATGTCACCATCTGCCCTTCTCCAGATAACTTATCTGGAGAAGGATCCAAAGTGGTAACCAAAGTGGTTCACTAGTCATGACTGTGATTGACGAGTTTCCTAAACCACTTCCTCTTCAGGTGATAATGTCCCTTGGTCTTGTGACTTCCTCATCTCACACAGCACTGAAAATATTCTTAAAATCCAATGACATTTCATTGATAAAAAGAAGAACAAACTATCAAGTTTTTTTATAAAAATTAAACAGCATTAGCATTATAAATATTTGGAACAAAGTTTAAGGCACTTTTATTGCAATGGAAGTGAATTTGACTCTAAACAATGATATTAAAATTAATACTCTTGTTCCCTCACTACCCCTCCTCTCTTCAGATACTTTCGCTGTCTTGCCTTAGGCGTCCATACTTAAGACTTGACAGCTAGTAAAGCTCACACATAACTGTTTCTTTTCACCTTCCTCTGGGACTTCTCAAGCAGTTTTCACTACAATGATGTTTACAAATTGTGATATGGAAATTTGGTTGGCAGCCCAAAGGAAAATGGATTTCTTACAATGAGATTTTAAAACTTCACTTTATGAGATTTTAACACCATCCATGTAGCAGGGGAGAGATCACCACAGCCTAATAAGGTCCACCATGGTCACTTCTGGCGAAACAAAACAAGACCTCCCTGTCACTTTATTTCACAGCAGCCAGCGTACTCATAACCACAACTATTTGAGGTTTAGTGTGGAGAACAGGAAGGCTTACTAAAATAAGTAATTAAAAATTCAGCCTAAAGCAATCCATTTTGAAAATTTCAAGCCTTCTAAATTCCAGTCAGGCAGGAAATATGGTAAGAAGTTATGACCCCGGTAGAAATCAGGATTTCCTTTCTTGACAGAAAAGTAGGTGACAATAGAAAAACTGAATCTTAAAGTAAAAAAATATATATCTTACTTTTTCAAGTATTTTAGCTTTACTTGTCTCTTTTCTCGGCAGGCACTTTATCCAGGAATGCAAAAACAGGAGACAGGGAAACTACGAATGCATAAAGTCAAGACAATAGTTTGCCTCTGCCAGGATCTGAAAATGGCCCTTGAAATTGAATGCAGCCACCATGCAAAGAATTCATATGTATTTTCATCTTATATAAAACATATACATATTTATATGTATATAAAAATAAATATCTAGGGTTTTTTAATTGTTATTAATTTTTTTTTATCTTAAAAATAAGCTGGGTGAGGTGGCTCACACCCATAATCCTAGCACTATGGGAGGATCCCAGACAAGGCGGAAGGATCACTTGAGGCCAGGAAGTCGAGACCAGCCTGGAAAACACCGTGAGACCCCATCTCTACAAAAAATAAAAATTAGCTGGGTATGGTGGTGCACACCTGTGTCCCAGCTACTCGACAGACTAAGGCAGAAGGATCGTTTAAGCCCAGAAGTTTGAGGTTGTGGTGACCTATGACAATGCCACTGCACTCTAGCCCAGACAACAAAGCAAGACTCTGTCTCCAAAAAAAAAAAGCTGTGATTTAGAAATGAATTCTATGATTTACAACTAAATATTTTCTGTTTTACAAAAGTATAATTGGTCTGAAACAGCTGCCTACTGTATGCTTCCAACTGTATGGCACCCTAGAAAAGACAAAACACTGAAGACAGTTAAGATCAGTGGTTTTCAGGAGGGGATACAAAAATGGGAGACATTATCCCTCCTTGGAGAGGGAGGGATAGATGAATCGGTGAAGCACAGAGGATATTCAGGGTGATACTGTATGATATTTTAATGGTGAAATATGTGTCATTATGCATTGTGAAAACCCTCAGAATGTAGAACACCAAGAGTGTACTCTAATGTAGACCATGAACTTTGGGTGATTAAGAAATGTGAATGTAGGATCATCAATTATAACAAACGTACCACTCTGATAACAGTCATTAATAGTGTGTGGCTATACCTGAGTGGGGGAGAGGAATATATGGGAATTCTCTGTACTTTCTGCTCAAATTTGCTGTGAATCTAAAACTGCTCTAAAAAATAAAGTCTATTTGTAAAGTATAGTTGACAACTGATATAATAACACAGTAAGAGATGGCAGTTACTGTTCTACAAAAACCATATATTAAGGAATCAAAAGTAGTTGCAATAAATATTTTAAAAGGAACTATATATGACACTTCAGGAATAAAGTTTAGTCTCAAATGGAAATTCTTGTACAAAAACTTACAACCATTCCATTGCATGCAAAACTGAGGCATTATAAAGGGTCACACATTATCTACACATTTCGCTGTAAGAAGAGAGGGTGCAAAAGAAGTGAAGTTTGTTCAGTGTGTCCAACTTGCAAACAGAATCGTGTCTTAGCAACAAGACTTCCTCAACTAAAAACAGAACTTTTGAGTTCAAGTTTGATCTATTCCTTTTTTCAATGATGTTGAGTCATTTCCTCTATTTAGCCTTCTTCTGAGAAGCCAGAACTTTGAAAAAAGGCTCAAACAAGTTGGAATTTCAGGTTGTCTGAACATTTCAGAATGTGCATACTGTTGCAACACTCACCTGAATTTGGGAAAGAATATCAGCCCTGTTAGATTCATTCTCGTGGAATAAACCCATAATCTGTATTCATTTTTTTTACTTTCACATTCATTTTAAAATGTATTTTTATAACACCTTATTCACATAGCCATCTTAGGAATTACTATCTCCGTTGCAAAAACCAAAAAGCAGAGAGGGTCAGCAGCAAGATCACCCAGGCCACCTAATGCCAAAGGATTACCATGGAGAATAAAATTTGTGACCAAACTTATTCTGACTTCATGTATACAAAAACATTAACGCTCATCCTTATGTAGTCGATGGAAAATTTTGTGTATTCTCCATGTGATAAATTTCCCCAAAGAAATGGTCTTGGCCACAGGAATTGTTTGCTACTAAGTCTGTGCTATCTTGTTTGGCATCCTGTACCCCATAAACTCTCTAAACAAGTTTCTCTAAAAATAAATGGATAAAATAAAACACTCAAATCCAGGCATTTCACATTGTACACTTATATTGTTAAGCTTTCTTGTGTATGTAATGACCTTTCAAGTCAATGTGGAATGGAAATAAACTTAGAGGGCTTATTTATAATGAGATCATTATGGGGAGAGAATGACATGAGCATCTCCTAATTTTATCTAGGATTCAGATATATTTGGTGTATACTTACAAATATTTTAAAAGATGCTTAATTGGACTTAAGTTCTGGAAAATTTGGATACCTCAAAGGTCAAGATGGGGAAAATGCCATGAAGCGAATGAAGCATGTGACTGAATATAAAAAGAAATTGTATACCATGTGAAGGTAAATCTAAAAACTAGTATTTACAAGTCAGAAATAGAAAACAGTGGCAGGTTCAAGTTCTCTTGAAACTTCTTTCAAGATTTCTGGCTATTACACATTGCCAGAAATATTACTCAATGAAAAAATACATGTGTTCTACAAAACATTACTCAATGAAAATATACATGTATTCTTAATAGAAAGAGCACTTTTAAAATCACACAATTTTCACAAAAGCTTCATAATTATCTCACCCTGTGATTTACGAAAGCACAAAAGGATTCAATATCCTCTAGTCCAGTAAAAAGCAATCAGACCTAAAGGTTATTACATAATACAAAAAATATATAATTTATTTATTTTGTCCATCTTTGGTTGGCCAAACTTTAAAATCAAAAACAAGCTCCAAAGCCACTCAATTCTGCAAAAGATTATGCCTAAAATAAAAGTTTCTATATTTCAATTTATTCAAATCTTTTCAGGAAAATAAAAAATAGAAACAGATTATGTTTATCTGAGGGCACAAGTGCTGACAAGAACAGGAGGGTAGATTGATGATCGAGAGTCTCCTATCTCCTAACAGGTATGATGGATGCTAGCACTAAACCACAAATCAAAGAGATATAATATACTTTTCAGTATTTTTAAAAAGTTATTCATTCCATTCTTTAAATTCCCAAAATGACAGAACATTTATTCTTTCATGTAGTTATATTAACAGTGAAAATTTCAAAGAAAAATAGAGAGAAATGTTGCTAGATATATGTTAGTTTTCCCACTTCTCATTTTCATGGGACTTAGTTTATGTGCCACCCAGATCCCTACTGCCCCGAGCTCTGCTTTTTAGTGAAGCCAGGTAAGATGCACATACAGTGGATTCTAGGTCTCATTGTTCTGTTGTATTATAGAGAATAAAACTGGAGAAGTCAACTTGTTTCAAATCCCAAGAGTCTATTTCCGTCACACTGGCTCTGCTTTTGTTTACTTATTAGGCTTCCACGTGTTTGCTTAAAGAATGAGTTCAGCTGCATCACAGATTTAAAAACCATGAGAATTTGATCACTGCGTTTAAACACATTTGGTCTGATGCCTTATTTCTACATTTATTTACACCACGGAAAAGAGTGGTTGGTAGGTCAGCAATACAAGGTAGGAGAGTAAGTGCAAGAGTCTGAACGATCTATAACATGCTAAATATAGCTCCACGTATGTCATCAACAAAGTACAAAAATAGCAAGTGCAGACTGGGGAAACCCTAGGTGTAATTATAAAAAATAAATTTCCTCATTTTTGCCTTTGTAAACCTGTCCCTATTCCCCGTCTACTCACACACCTTTTGGTACCCAATATGTTGTATTTCCCTTTTCATGTCAGCATTTGCACCCTTAGTATACCAGTAGCTTACCTCATTTCAATTTGTTAGTATGTTGCCCTTTGCATTGGGAAAGCCTTATTTTTAAGTCATTGTTCTCTATTAATTAGTGGCA
Organism: Propithecus coquereli; assembly: GCF_000956105.1. Lineage (NCBI taxonomy): Eukaryota > Metazoa > Chordata > Mammalia > Primates > Indriidae > Propithecus > Propithecus coquereli. The sequence continues at coordinate 355,424 of NW_012143079.1, read as the reverse complement.
TGGGAACATAATTTGAGATCTAGAAGAGATAAAGTCCTCTGAATTAAACTTCTAAGGAAGATTACCTTTGATACACTTTGCAAAGACTCTCAAAGTTTAAAATACATTCGTTTATTTTCCAACAAATATTTGTTGTGCTTTTAGTGAGATCCACAAAAATCTTTTAAAGAACACTCCAAGGAGACTTAAAAATCTCAAAGTGGAGACATGTCTGGTGTCACTTTCTGCCTTATAAATCCGGAATCTCAATTTCATCAGGTTACTCAGAAGCAGAGAAGCTTTAGAAATGGAGAGCAAAGATCACAGGATTTTGAGTCAAAGACATAGGTTTGAATTCTGGCTGCCTAGAGTATTAGCGGTTTCTGTTCTTAAGCAAGTGACTTAATCCCCTCAAAAAAAAAAAAAGTTGAGAAATAATACCTGTCTCACAAGATTGTTGTGAAGATTAGATGAAATGGTGCATACAAAAGGGTTTTATATACTGTCCTGGGCTAAACACGTGTTGGTTAGATTTGCTTCTGGCTGGGGAGAGACTTTAAGAAAAAGGGACTTCTACGTGCCAGTAGGCACCCAGCAGGGATTCCCTGCAGGCGGCCTTTGAAGACTGATAAGCATCTCCAACAGCTGCATAAGAGAATACAGGGACCCGCCAGAAGGCAAGGGTCATGCCCTTTGCCCTTCTGCTCTCAACTCAAAGGACATCTGCCAAAGATCCCCTGCAGGAAAATTTAAGGACAGAGGCCCAGCAAACGTTTCAAGGGATCCTAACGTGATCTCTTACAGACCTATGCACACATAGTGTCTTTCCTACATCTTCCATCACCTGCTTAATTTAACATCCTGTAATACTCAGTTCAAGCATCAACACCTCCAAATGGCCATCTAAACCCTCCAGAATTGTTTGGGTTCCTCCTTCTTTGGTGCCTGCATAACACCCATTCTTGGCAACTTCCAATACCTCTCCCCTTATGCTGAGCTCCTTAAAGCAGGAATCACATATTGTTCATCTCCAATCTCTAAAGTTTATTCTACTCTACAGTTTCTCCAAGACAACTGCTAAGGATACTCTCCTTTGCACCTGGAAGTCTCAAATGGAATCCATAGCTAAACTGTATTAGAATGATCTGAGCTATTTTTTTAAATTAAAGATTCTTTGTTCGCTGCAATTTTGATTCAATCGTTTTAAATTAGCAACCTAGGGACTATATCAAATATTTTTAAAAGTAACAGCAAATTTAAAACTCTCCAGGTCACTCTGTTATAGTCTATCCATGGACTGGCTAAATTCAACCACTGAGATTATCTTGATGAAATTTAAATGTTAAAACAACTTACTTTTATTAAAACATTTACAAATGCCTTCTTAGAATGGGTTGATTCAATAGTATTCTCTTCACTTGTGTGTCATTTCTGCAGTTGTCTATCTTTCATTATGTATTGAATATTCGTATCAATTTCATTAAGAGAGCCTGCTTCTGACTGTTTTCAAAGCCTTGAGAGCTTCATACTGAGGATTCCAAATGCCTAACTACTGTGGTCATGGGAATTGTACACCTTCCACTTACAAAAATGACCTAGAAATTCATTCTCAAAATAACTACATAAATACTAGAGGAGGAGCATGAATCTATTTCTTTCAGAAAAGCATCTCTTAACAACTGCCAACTGCTTTTCTACTAAGCTTCTGGCATTGGAGTCTTTATAGAATAAGGAGATGGTTCAATGCAAGCAATAAGCAATCTCGCAACAATAAAAATCAAATAAACAAAGGCTTAGATAGGAAGTTAAATATATGGGGTATAACATTTAGTAAAGTGATTTCTTAAAAACAAACCTGCTACATGTCACAAACCCAAATAAGTGTTCTTTTACAATAATTGTTTTCACTGGAGTCTTTAGACAATTTTTTTCATTGCTGCCACTATAATCTAAAATCATGAATCTCTTTTGAAACTAAAAGAAATGTCTTGAAAAATGCAAATATGACAAATTGTAGTAATACAGATTTGAATTTTGACATCAGCCAAGAGATTCATGACTCTAAGTCTGATGAAAAGTTGGGGGAAAGGCAAGAAAATATGATTATACAGTAAAAGTAATATTTTGGTCTGGATTTAATTTAGTTTTGAGGCAATTGCAAAAGCATATTTCCAAAAAGTTTTAGAAAATGATACTACCATTTGAATCAGAATAAGCTTCCTATTATGTAATCTGATTTTGATAATATTTATTTGGATGTTTATATGCTAGAAGGTGAGTAAAGTCAATTATGTTACTTTACAGTCATATTTCGTAAGTTTTGGGATAGAAATTATTAGTTTAACATTGGGCTTTTTAACTACTTTACACATTTATATAATTTCAAAACTAAATAAATCTCTAAAAAAAAAAAAGAAAAGAAACAGCTTTCCCAAATTGCATAAGGATAGCCAGAGCAACAGATGGCTCCTGTCTGTTCTTCTCCCAGTCCTCCTCTACTTAGATTTTCTGTAGTGTTTAAAGTTCTTCATTTGAGAGCAAGAATTTAGAAAAAGGAATATTCAAGGTGCTAACTAAAAGAACTACTTTCATGGAAAACAGAAAGTTCTTGGCATGATAAAAACAAGCTCCCTGGGAAATACTTCATCATATCTGAGGTATATCATTGTTGGACACACAAAATATGCATGAAACACAAGTAACGGAGACTTGGAGGTGGGAAGGACCCAAGACCCTCTCCAGCCTTTGGATCTTACACAGCCTTGGGCAAAAGTGAAAAGTAAACAAAAGTCCGTGTTTAAAGTACCTCTCTTCCCTCATTAATTATCACACCCCATTTCCCAATGACCCTTATTAAAGTGTTAGTTAATAATACTTCAGGAATACAGGGGACTCAACCCCAGCAAATAGGCCAATGCGTGAGCTGGGAACCAAAATGTTCCTCTCCCTATGGGAATAATTTCCCTATTGCCCCTTAAAGGCAGCATTGAGATTATTTCATTCTCTTCATGCTAAGTATCACTCTGAAAGTATATTTGTACCTTCCTATAGGGTTCTTAAGGAAAAACAATGTTCCAAATTCAGGGGAGAAAACTCTGATGTCAAATCTGTGGCTCTTTCTTAACTTGAGGAGACACTGCTATACAGAGAGACCTCTTCTCTCACTATCCCAGTTCACACCAGGCTGGTAGCCACCAATTCTGCCTCCTTCTGGTGCTCACTTCCCCTATTCAAGACACTCAACATGCTTTTCCTGCACCACCCTGTGAGTGGCATGGCAAGATTGTTTATCAAACATGACACCACTGTGAAAGAAAAAAAATTATTTAATGGTACTTGTTAAAGCATGATAAGGAAGGCTTTATTCGGGACCATCGAGATAGGTATGGAGACCACTGCAACAGAGTCTTGGAGTTGAGATTGGACTCAACTCCGAACATAACATGAGTAGTGAGAGTTTATAGCCAAGTAGTAAGGATGGGGTCAGAGGACGGAAAACTACTAAGAGGAAACATCAGGGGTAAGAGTGTTTCTGGCTAAACCAACCTAACAGGATTCTTGCTGAAGATGGGTGGGGGTGATCAAACATCACCTGAGGGGATGGTGGAGGATGAGGAACCTGATCCTATATCTAGGGTTATCAGATAATGGAGCTAAACTGCTTTGCTAAAACTAGATTTTACAAGGAAGTACACAGGTGGGCATAGAAAACATTTCAGAAGGCTGACTAAAGAATGGCCAAGCAAAAAATCTTTGTTACTACATGGTAGTGACATCTAAATTAGAAAAAAGAATTCTTTGACCTTGGCCTTGAATGACTGAGCCAGTTTTCCATTTTTTTTTTTTCTGCCAGTTTGTAGCAGAAACCAGAACTAACTCTTTGTTCTAAGTATATTTGTGTCTTGATGTTATTATGACAGGAGGACCCCAACAAAAGGAAGGTAGTCAGTCTTGCAATGAGTAAGTCAGTTTACTTGAAAACTTAAGGGGATGATACCTCATTTGGGGAATGTCACATTGCATTTGAGGTGTATTTTTCTTGGGCACACAGAGTATGTAAAAGATGTGAATAATGGAGAAATAGAAGTGAGAAGGAACCAAGACACAAGAAGGCCCTTATCTGATCAGAGAATTCCTGATCCCTACTTTTCGCTAATCAGTTCGCAGTTTGAGTTTGACTCAGTGTCAGTTACACTTCCCTAAATAATCTGTATTTTCTCTTACCTCTGAAATAGGAAAAATAATAAAGCTTGCAATCTAAAATAAGTATAGTTATAAAATTCAAGATTCGAGTTGAGCAATACCACCATGAATGTTATCCACAAATTATCTTTCTATCCCTATTCTAGGCTGGTGTAATTGAGGAAATCAGAAGTTACAAGTATATTTTATACACATTCATATTTTCATGATACAAATATATATTGTAGACCCCATTAATAAGACCACACATTTAATCAAGCTCATCTTTCCAAACTTATCTTTTTTTCATCTTTTGATAGACTATTACTAAAAGTAATATTGCCCCAGAAAGAAAGCATCCAAGTTTATTTTTCAGAGCTAAATAGAAATAAAACTAATTCATGTGACTTTTAACTCAATAAAGTAATGAAATGATGGAATTTCATTAATTTCTGATTCAAAGACATATTTTAGTGTGACATAATCATAAATATTCATCTAACAATAAGGGTACTAACAATAACAATAAATATTCTGTCCTTTGCACATAGGGATGAATCTCCTAACTATGCATACTGGAAGCTCTAAGAAAAAAATTATGAGGTCAAATTAGGTATGCTTGTGGCACTATCTTAGTTCCCCTTTAGGTAATCTTTCCCACAAGCTGGAACACAGTTTTCTATTTTCCACTCCCTCAGCTCCTTAGGTGTGCACTGTTCTCACAAATACTAAGTTTCAAGAAAGCAGCAGCTCCCTGTTCCTCTCCCTTTCTCTGACTTTCCAAGTTTTTCTGACCCACTGATTGGAGAATGCACCCACCTCCCAGCTCTAAGTTACCACATCTCCAGATTTAGCAATATTTCCGTTCTATGCCAGTATGAGCTTGACAAGATACAGCTAAACTGTGTAGCTTCTACACTGTGTGGGATTTAGTTTTATGTCCCTCTCCCTACTATGTTTTCTGAAAGACTGTCATTTTCTGACCCTAAACTTCCCATTTGTATCATGAATCATTTTTGTGATCACCCAGTGTTCTCCAGTACTCACCACGGGCTTCCAGCATTGTTTCTCAAATCAATTTATACTGTCACAATGGTGCCTCCTTTTTGAACATTGGGGATCTGATCTCTGCCTTCCTTCAATTTCAAACTGTAACCCAGTTTGTAAAACTGTGTCCCTATCTTGGTTTCTATTATAAGAATTGTGTTCTAGTTACTCGTTCAAGTATGGAGGACTGAGCAGATATTCTTGCTTTGTTGCTATAACCAGGAAACATTTAGTGTGTTGACATAGCAGTTAAGAAACACGATTACTATGGGTTCATATTATTTAGTCCATTTAGCTAAAATAGAAAGGCATTTGATTAGTCCATCAAAAATTCGTACTTTTTAAGCAAAACCAATCATCAAACCTCAAATTCACTCCTCAGATTTTCCAGAGCATATTAGAATGATCTACAAGAGCTTCATTAGTAATTCTGGCTTGTAGATCTAGCTTCAGCTTTTGGAAATTTTATTTTCACAAACTTCACCATGCATATCACAGCTTAGACCCTGTTCCAGGGTAGGCTTCTTAAGGACTGGAAAGAGTCTAAAATTCTTACCCTACTCTTTCAAGCTAACAAGAGAGCCTGCCAGTTTCATGCATGCTGGCAGAAGACAAGAGACTCCTGGGTCAAAGACAAAGTACAGTTTATTACTCACAGAAAGAGCATTAGTCAGTGTCAATTTTCTTGTGCTGGATCCTAAGTCCCAATTCCTACAGGATAACGTAAAGAGGGCCAGGTGACACCTGCACACAGAGTGGACTGCATTACAGGAGAGTTATCCTGAGCTTAGAGAACCCAAATCTTTTATAATGTACAGTAAGATACGTGCCCTTTCCTCCAGAGATAATACCTCCATCTTCCAAGACTATTTGCTATACAAATATCCTTTAAAATATATTCCAGAACAAAGGCGATCAGTTCCTCTGCTTGTAAGATGTGCAAAAAGGGAAGAGACTCATGAAGAATTGCCTCCCAACAATATTTATTCCTCATTTCTATACTATCTTGTCTTTTGGTAACCTTTTTCTTGAGTATAACACTTCATCAGCTACAATGGTAATCTGACCAGCAGAAGCTGGGACCAAATCAAAAGTCAGTGCCACCCAACTGTGACTTACACCAATCAGGGGCACAGGTTGACAGTGCTTTCAACACGATCTCTTAGGTAACTGGTAGGCCTTAGGTGCCCAGTTCAGTTCAAATAATTGAATCTACTCCTTGTTTTTGTAGAGACTGCCTGAGGGTGTCAGTCCAGCCTGCCTGACAGCAGGTTTTTCCATGACACCACAATGGTTAGAGGAATAGGGTTTGAAAGGACAATCTAAGCTACTGACAACTGTTTTGCATGGAAGGTATAGGAGCGCAGGCCATTCCTGATGTTTCCAATAGAATTTTAGGTAAATTTTTGGGGGATGAAGATCAAACCATGGTCAGAGCCATGTGGCAAGGGATGGTAGACCAGCAGTTAGTTAATTTTTAAGGTCCTCACAACAGTTTCAATGAGCCACACTGGAGTATTTTCTTTTGTGAAAAAAGTTCCAGCACTGATTCTGAAAAATGGAGATAATTAATGTCCCTCCTTCCCCTGTACTTCTCAGGATCTACAGTGTTCCCTCTTCAGATCATTGTTCTCCTTTTACTGCCACCCCTTCCCCCAAAAACTAGTGTATCTTATTTCAGCAGCTATAACTTCATCTTTTTTCTCAATCATCCCTTACTTGTATCCAGACTTTCCATCAAGAACAGTCCAGCCACAAGAATGATAAAGGCATTTTTATAAATCTTTCAGACACCCACCATGTTCCCTACTTTGTCCTATGTGGACCATTTTGGGGTAACTCATTGACTAAAGTACTCAGCCAAGATGTCATTATTATTATCCATATGATTATGGCCCATGTCAATCTAACAAGAGAATCCAGGTGACCGAACCAAATAAAATTTGAATCTCCTAGGCTAGACTGCCACCCAAAAGGTGTATCAACCATATTATAATTTGGATGCCATTGAGGAAAAGAAAGAAGCATCATGCCCAAGGATGGTCAAGACATAATCCCAAATTTTTCAAAATGGGTCTGTATAACTTCCCTACCCAAATCTTTCTGCCTTGATCACAACCCAGTAAGTATCTGGAAAGAGATAATCTCTTTCTAAGGGTAGTATATTTGGTAACCAAATTGTTTCACTAAGGTATATAGATCAGAAGGAGGTGAGGGAGATAGAGTCAAAACATTTTTGAGTCAATTTTGGGGGAGACAGTTTCAATGCTCAAAATGCCAGATATCTGTGGATGGTACAGAGTATGAAAGGCTATTAAATATTTTGACTCTCAGCCCACTGCCATGTGGCTTTTGGGTTAGAAGGTTCACACTTGTAAGACTGCAAATGCTCTGGAAAAGCAAAAACATGTCACATTAGACTAGTTTCAAGAGCCACAATGGAGGTCAGACTGGGCTTATTAGAATGCAACGACTCCATAACCTGGCAAGTGTCAACAGCAATACGGCCACACGAATGGCTCCACAGAGGTCCTGTGTCCAACACACTCCCAGGTGTAGGCAGGGGCCTTATTGCAGGAGTTATAGATCTGTCATGCACTGGCAGCCTCTGCATTAGAAACATAAGTCCTTTCCTTTGTACCCTTTGCCAGAGACTCCAATAGGCAAAATTATCACCCACACAGACTATCACCGGTCAAAGCTTTTGGGGCAGTTTCCAAAGATGCTCATTGATTCAAGTCCATTCAATTCAAAGGATGCTGATTTGCAGCAAAGCCAATATAAAGAACCAAATAGAATGTCCAAGTGAGACACATACTGTCTTTAATACCCAAAAAGTTCAATAAGATGCTGGACCTCCTCTTTGACGGTGAGGCCTGAAAGACAGTAGCGGTTTTGTTTTGTTTTGTTTGTTTGTTTGTTTACTTTTGGAGGGGTTATGTCCTGTCCATCCATCTATACTCCCAAGAAATTCTACCTCAGTACACTCACAGTACTCTGCAAATAGGAAGCATTCAATAAACATTTCTTGAGTTTTAAGATAACTATGGAGGGTAAACCCCAAGTGGTAGCTCTCTTTCTCTGAATTAATTACTCATTATATTATCCTATTGCCCTTTGCATTCATCCATCGATAGCTACAGATGGCATTCCTAACAAGTTGGCTGTCTAATGTAAACAAAACATGAGCTCAAAGGCAAAACAGAGTTAAAAGTCAGACCGTCAGTATCTTGCAGTAGAATAAATAATGATAAGTGTCAGGACATGCATAAAAATTTGAAAAGAGGTAAAATTCTGAAAACGTGTCTCAGAGTAAGAATGAGGTCAGCATCCTAGGTACCAAAATGTTTGTCAATACTAGTCATCATGATTAACCACACAAGCCAGAACAGACAAATGCATACATAACAGAAAGCATATTAGCAGTTGCCAGGGTCTGGGAGAAGGAGGGAATGGACGTGACTGCTTAATGGATATGGAGTTCTCTTTGGGGGTGATGGAAATGTTCTGGAACTGTAGTGATGATGTTCACACAACATTGTGAATCTACTGACTGCCACTGAATTGTACATTTTAAAGTAGTTAAAATAGTGAATTTTATTTATGTATATTTTACTGCAAAAATAATAATAATTTTTAAGAAGATTAGCCATACAATTGAGAATGAATTTTTAAGTTGGGAACCCTGAACTTGTCCCAGGGATGGTGTGGGGGGAAAATGATAAATGGTAAAATGAGAAGGAGGTATAAGTCTAAAAGTATCTAGAAGAAAAGATTAATAGATACATATATGAAATAAAGTCGAATTTCTCTTTGACCCTTATGTGTTACTTTGAAACCAAAATTTGACTATATTTAAAAATATTCCAATGAATGCAGTTTAGTAGAAGTGGTTCACAAAACTTGCAGCATGTGACTAAATTAGCCATTAGGTCAAGATACTTGATCTCACATCTTCCCTATCTTTTACATTCCAGTTTACCCTGGTAAGGAGTAATAATCTTATTTGTGATTATGTAAATATGGAATTTACATAAGTACATTCATTGTCTGAATTCTAAACCCAAGTTATGGCATTTGGGGGTTTATTCTTAGTTTTGCCTTCTATACTTTAGAATTATAGCTCAAGGACATGGTGAGTAATAAATTTAAATGATTTCTTCTGATACATAGTTCCACCAATAAATATTTATCCCCGGTGGATGCTGCAACATTGCTTTTTAAGAGTGAAACTCAATGAAATTATATAACTGGTGACTGTGCTGAGTACCCTGTGGCTGTTCTATAAATACCAATAGAACCAAATGCAAACATAGAGACCAAGAATGCCTAGAAGTAAGAAGTCCTTGCTGAATTAGGATCACCTCCTTCAGTGCTACAATATAGAAAACATTAAAGCCAAAAGAAACCCTCTTTTTATTCAGTTCTATCAAAATATGTTAACTCAGGGAAGTCATCTAGGGATATTTTAGTTTTTGAGACCATCTGTTTCTCTGAATGAGCTTCATTTAAATGAATGAATTTACAGTGATGCTATAAAAATTGGTCAGCAGCAAAGGATTACTTGGTCAACTAACTTCTTTCTCCTGTCAGGTTTTAGAGCAATATGTACACTTTAATGATTGATTTGAGTCATTATATCATAGGATCTTCCTCCCTCAACAGACTATGACATCCCTGAAGGCAGGGATTATGTTTTACTAATAGTTATATTTTAGCCCCAGAATCTAAACACAGGGTCAGGTAGCATTAAATAAATATTTCTCAATAAAGACGGGCTGCAAATACGTGAAACTTTTCATCAGCAAGTTTACCGCGTACGCAGTGGTTGGTTATGGTCTGTAAATTTGATGAGAAGAAAACAAATGAGTATATTCTCTACAGGACTGGCAGGAAAGAGGATTCTACTTCAGCTCCTATAGGGTCCCAGGGTCATAGGGAGAAGGCAGATTAGGGGAATTTGGCATATTTTGTTTTATAGATAAACTGGTTGTAATATCTTCTTCAACATCGGCTCTGTTCCACCACGTTCCCTTTTCCATACCAACAGTCAGCCATAACAAACAGTAGACAGAAGGTTGTGGTTGAGTGACACTCCAATCCTGTGTTTTAATAACCTCCTATGATGGAAGAACCATGAATCAGGCCATCCACATTCCAGTGGTCTTTGACCATTCCAGACGTTTTGCCCCCACCCTTGCCCCACCCCAGTCATAAGCTAAGTCCACTATTACGCTTTAACTATCCCAAGTTTCCCAAAGCGTATGTGTAAGTTGGGTTAAACAAGAGACAGTTTCCGATCAAGAGGGCTATAAAACCTGATTGATTAAAAAAAAAAAAAATACAAGCTGGTTTAGAGGGCATCCCAAAGGAATTAGTTGAAAAACAAAAATCCTACCACTTTGGGAGACCAAAGTGGGAGGATCACTTGAGCCCAGGAGTTCAAGACCAGCCTGGGCAACAGCAAGACCCCATCTCTCCAAAAGATAGAAAAATCAGCTAGGTGTGGTGGCACCCATTTATAGTCCCAGCTATTTGGGAGGCTGAGGCAGGAGGATCACTTGAGACCAGGAGTTGGAGGCTGTAGTGAGCTATGATCACGCCACTCTAGTCCGGATGACAGAGGGAGACCCTGTCTCAAAAAGAAAAAAAAAAACCTATATTCAGTACGTTTTTGGGGACAGAAACCTAGTCAGAACAGAGAGAAATAATAATAATAATAATAATAATAATAATAACATCGTGAAGAAACTTTGTTGAGGGCTTACTGTGTGCCAGGCACTGTAATATAATATTTTACATATGTTAATACACTTCATTTTCCCCTCATCCTAACTAGGTAGCTAATATTATTATCTCCATTTATATTTGAGGAAACTGAGGTAGAAAGTGGTTAAATACCTTGTCCAGAGTTTATCCAGGCAGTCAATGGTGGAGCCAGACTGATGTTGAGGTAGCCCGCACTCTTACACTAAACTGCTTCTCCTGAAGTGGTGCCAAAGGTGTCTGCTCTTCAGCACATTTCAGTTCTATTCTGTAGAAATATCATGTCTTCATATGGCTTAATATTAATAAAACATACAAAGGTTCAACATTGTGAAAAGCAGAAAAATTTCTACAAAACTGGAACTGAGAAAAACTCCAATCTCTCCTCTCTCTCTCTCTCTCTCTCTCTCTCTCTCTCTTTCTATCCCTGAAAAAGGCTAGTAGGTTAAAAATACTGATGTCCCTTGAAAGAAATTGCTTCTTGTCCTGCTTTCTTCTCCCATTTTGGGCCTCAACCACTTGAAAACTGGTATGTAATTGCGTATCAATGACCTATGAATGATCATTGTGAAATGACTTCCCTCCGTAATGTTAGATTTATCTGATGGTTTTAATATCCTTCATTCTAAAATGCTATTATCCCGAGTGCATGCAGGGGACAGTACCCTTAGTCATAAGTGATAGATGACTTCATTATCTTCAACCAATTTTAATGGGTCATCTAGGAAGGAAATCACCAATCAGTTTTGGCTATTGAGCATTGCTACCTCAAGTACCTTATTAAGCCAAATATAAAAATGGGTGGTTTTTCATTTTCCTGTCAGACAACAAAGGTCACCTATCACAAGCTTGAGAAACATTAAAGTTTATTTCTCTTTGGCCTGAAAAAATGGATAGTGTTGAAGTTTTTATCTTTTCCCATTGTGAACTGAATATTTCAGACTGTATGTTCCACCAAGAGGGAAAGTGCCTCACAGGAATTCAGAATGAGGAGGATGCTCTGCAGAGAAATAGCGGTTGGCATTAATGTATTCCCTGGGTGACATTATTAAATTAATGGCACTATTGAGCAGTAGGGCTTCAGCCCCATCATTAAGAGCTAGAAGTAACACACTGGTGTGGAATATAAGTAGGTATGTCCGTGGGTATCACTCACTGTCTTCTCTAGCCTCAGGCACTAGAAACCAAAAATATTTGATACACATGAAAGTACTGTTATTCATGTCTCAACCAATTTTTTCTGTTCTTGGTTGGGAAATCCTGACTTCTTATCTTTTAAATCACCATTTGTCATTTGACTTATCAGCTTGAACTTTTTCTCTCTGACCCGATTCTGACATCTGCAGCTGTTGATGACAGTAATGGCAAAACAGGTGTAAACTTCAGGATCTATGTTTGCTACCAGCTAAGACTCCCCTGTTATCAGTTCCCAGTCAATGAAACTGACTTGACACCATTTGAATGCAATTACATATTGAATAATTATTTTGCATTGTCTTGAAAATACACAGATTCACAAATTCTGTGTTAGCAAATTATTGAATCGTACAATGAGGATTTTTAAGACAATTAAGAATTAAGGAGATGAGCATGTTATAAATATTCCAATGTTTCTATGTAATGCCAAAATAACCTTGAAAAAATATGAGGACTATACTGTGATTCTTGGGTAGAATTCAAATGGAAATAACTGCCCAAATGCTCAAAAAACAGAGGCAGATCTATCTGATTGCTGTTTGATGCAGCTCATCATTTTAACATCCTTGATTAAGAAGTGGTCATTTTGTTTACTTTGTATGGTGGTTCTTAATTGTGTTTTGTGGCAAAACCACTATCTCAAAAGCAAAAAAATCTTAGCCAAAAATCTCAGTAAATTAAATATACAAAAGCAGAGCTGCTTTGCAGAAGGGGAAAGTTGAGAGAAGTCTTAGCCCAGCCATTCCGACCTACTCCGACCCTCCACAGACTCTCGGGGACCTGTATGGGACACTAGGACTCCACAAAGTCTATCTGAAATCAGTGACCTAGCCCAATAATCTTAGGAAATAGACATAACCAAGGCAGGTGTCCTTCCTCAGTGATTCCTGCTAAGGATACTCTCTCAAGTATACTTGCCTGAAAAGCAAATATATACTTCACTCACACTTTTTCTATATGTAACCATTCTGACCTGGAGCTTCTTTGCAGCTTACAGGTTCTAGCTTTCAAATCTTGCTTTTTAAAATAATTTTAAAAAGTCATCAAGTTTGTTCTAAAATAACAGAGTCATCATCAAATAATCAGAATTTGAAAGTTATTATTATTATTTCAGAAAGTATATTTCTTCCTGCTATTTAGTTATACAACTTAATACATTTATTAAATGTCCCATTATGATAAATAATTTTCTATAAAAATTAACTGGAGTAGCTATGAATTTCATCAGGTTTGAATTTTTTCTACAATAACTTGAACAATAACTACATAAGTATTAGTCTATTCTTTTCATTAAGATTAATTATTTAAGATTTCTTAAGACCCTGTGTGACATTTCCTGGTTACAAGGCTCAAGGTTATTCCCCACAGTTTCTTGAATCAGGCAAACTCTTACCAAGTAAAGGGTAATAACGGTTACATTCTTTTCTCAGATAAAGTTAATGAAGGTAATGGAGACAGAAAGCAGTTTGCTTTTTGTTCCATTGAGAAACATACTACTTCTGAAAATAGCAAAGCATAGGTAAAGAATGAAATTGACAGTACTAAAATGCTTTCAAAATTGTAAAAAGCTATAGACATTAATTACAACAAGATTCTTCCCATGTCTTTCTTCCATTTTCTCCATGAGTTAAAACTACCATCTAAAAACAACGATTTCCTTAGGAATATTCATTAATATGAAGCTCAAGTAAAGGCACATTTCCTTTTTCAAACTTATAGTTATCTAGAAGTATTGAAATATACCTCAGATCTTATTTCTAAAATGGATAGAATATTGTCCATAATAAAAAAAAAAGCCTTGCCATATTATAACTTACTAAAATAAATTTTAACAGAAGTTACCAAGGATTTTAAACAGATGTAAGTTAGTTCTACCATACCCTATGTTTATGAATATGGCCAAAAAAATGTTAGAGAAGGTTTTAAGCAGTAGCAGATAACACAAGTCCATCTGCTTATGTCATCTGCTACTCTTTATGTGACATGGTACAGATTATAAAAGGAAAATCAAATTCACATAGCATTTATCTAAGAGGAATCTATAATTGAATTCTTAAGGGATTTTTTAAAATTTCTTCTCTTTTTTTTCTTTTAACTCTAGTTACTAATTAAAACAGTAAACTGATATTTTGAATATGTTCTCCTTTGTTTAAAGCAATGTTCTTATTCACTAACCCAATTTAATATGTTCAAGTTAGTTTTTTGTTTTTATTTTATTAATATCTCATCCTGTCACTGGCTGGAAGCACATAAGAACACACCTGTTTGAATTAGTCCTCTGTTTTTACTGATTTTTAAGCTTGTATGTTAACATTCAACAATGCACCTATGATTGACAATATAAAGTCAGAGTTCTCACTACTTTGATTTAGACCCTTATAACTTTGTTCTTCACCTCCTGCAATATCTTCCTAACTGTTGTCCCAAACTACCCTTACAAACTCTAATCTCTTCCATCCACCGCAAACTTCCTTGTAAGGGATATATTATGACCACTAGGAGGAACACAACATTTTCCTCCTTTTGCTCCCACAAAATCCACCTTCAAGGAGGCCTGAGTCAGTGTTAGACTCATTGGGCCACAATACCAGGAGATGGAGTGTTATGTGCATTAGGCTGGACCAGGCCATCAGGCTGGAGAACTTTGAAGCCAGGATGGAGGTAATACACTCAGTGAGACTGGAGCACCGTCCTGAAGGGAAGGGCCCTCTCATCCACTGGGAGCCATAGAGCACCTCTAGTGAAAGGAGGTGTGGAATAGATACCTTGGCCAAATCTGCTCCAGGCTTTAAGATGCACTTTTCTTTGGGATGTTCTTCTTCTTTTTTCTTCTGTCATCTTTCTTTGTCCTCCATCTTCCTCCTCTTCTTCCTGCTCCTCCTCCTTCTTTTTCTCCTTCTTCTATTCATTCATTCATTCAACAAAGGTCCACTGAGTGCTGTGGTACAAATATAAGTACAGATGTCGATGGCAAACACGACACTCAGGGTCCCATCCATCATGAGCTTTCCATGGATCAAGGAATATAGATATTAATACTAAACGAACAATTACAACTATGAAGAGGATAAGAAAAGAGGAAGACCAGAATGTGAAAGCAATAAAAGGTGGCCTAATATAGTCTGCAGCAAGAAAAGGCTACCTTGAAGAGCTGACATTTGAGCTGAATCAGCAGGGAACAGGAATTAACCAGATGATATGGGTGGGGCTGGGGGTGAGGAGCATAAGGGAGAATGTTGCAGGCAGAAGAATCTTTTGGAAATCCCAAAAGAGAGACAAAAAGAATGAGCAAGCAAGAGAGGAGGTTGAAGGATGCCAGGAACTGAAAACTAACTCAACCTAGCAAGAAGAGTGAGTGAGGGAGAGCCAGTAAGAAAAGAAGACTGTCAGGTAGAGTAGAAAATATAATAGCTAAGAGTGCAAAGTCCTGATGAGGGGGAAAGGATAGTGTCCAAAGCAAAAATAAAGAGGGTGGTTGTATACAAGAAAGAACCACCTCCACCAGTGTGACAGGAGGTAAGGAAGAAAAAAAGATTTGTGGGTTTGGTAGTGGAAGGTTGAGGGAGCATTTCTCTTGGGATTTTTTTTTTTCTTATGGAATAGGGGTGAGATCATTTGCTTAGAGTGAGGGGGTGAAGATGTAAAATAATTCTTGTGGAGTACAGGAGCATGAGCCAGTTGGGAAATCTGTTAAGATTAGCAGGCAATGCTGAGAGCCCAGGTGAGGTGATGACTGTAAATTTATAATGGTCCAGTCTTCTCAGTTATGTAATTTTCTCCAGCAAGTTTTATCAGGCAGAATAATGGCAAAGAGCAGGCAGAAGTTAGATTCATCCAGGGATGATGACTTGCCAGAATGGTGTGATGAAAACAAAAGTGGCCAGAACAATTGGCAGGAAAGTTGCTGAAATCAAGACAATTTACGGCCAAAACCAAGGAGAGGAAACTAGAAGGGGCTCAATCGATTGACCAAGGTACTAAAGTAGTTGAATAAGCAGACAACTCTCATTCCCTTGAAGCTCACCCTCTACCAGGGAGCTATAAAACAAACAAATAAATAAAATGATGAAGAGAGTGATGAATACCATGGTGATTATTAAAGCAATATAGAATGACAGGGTGGCTACTTTATATTGAGGGGTCAAGGTCTCCAAGGAGATACCATTTAAGTTAAAATCTGAACAAGAAACATTCAGTTTTGAAGCATGAAGGGAAAAGCAATTTAGAAAGATGATAGAGCAAGTGCAGATGCACTAAGATGGGAATGAGCTTGGAATGAATAGAAGGCCCACAACACTATGGTGAGTGAGCTAGAAGAATGATAGAACAAAATCCAAGTGATACAGGCCATGTTGTGCACAGTACAGCTTAACAGAAGAAGATGGAGTTTTCTCCCTTTCTTTTAGGTCAAAAGATTAAAGTGGAGGAGCAATCTGCTTTATACTTCAGAAGTTGACTCTGGCTGCCATATGTAGACTGTGAGTCAGGAATATCACGTCACTGAGAGTCATTCCAGTGACCCAGGGGAGAGATGAAGGTAGAATAGTCTAAAGGGTGACAATGAAAATGTGAGAGTTGGGGTATGTTTTTAGGGCTTGGATGTGGGGAATAAGAAAAAGAGAAGAATACAAGCTTGGCACCAAAGCAACTGAGGGCAAAGTGAGCTCATTTTCTGAGGAGGGAAGACAAAGAAGGAACAGATTTAGGGACAGAAATAGTAAATTCTGTTTGGACAATATTAAGTTTGAGTTGTTTGTTAGGTCTCTAAATGGCTATGAGTCATGCAATAGGAGAAAAAAGTTGAAATTCTTGTCAAAACAGCAGATAGAAATTTGGAAATAACAGGAAAAGAAGCGTCAAAGGAGGCGATTGGGAGTAGCCAGAGGAGTGGATAGGTGAAGTAAAGTTGAATTCTTTGAACATGAGAAGGTCAGGGAACTCAGAGACCATGTTCTGGGAGTTTTGTTCATTTGCAATGGCTACGGAGGTGGTGTGCTCAAGGTGACAGGCTTCTGTTAAGGCCAAAAAGTATAGAGGCTCAGGAAGGACAAAATTGGTAGAGAGTTCATGAACAAGTTAGGGAGCAAAAAAACAAGAGTTTTCTGGGAAGCAGATTGTAGAAATATGGAGAACCTCACATTTTAACCAGAGAAAGAGGAGACCTGGACTATGTGGAGTGGTGGTTGGAGTTTTAACACTTCCCTAAACTCTTGAAGAATTTAGCTGTAGCTTGGAAGGCTGTGATAAGTGTATCCTTTTCCTTATGCTCCATGGCAGTGTCAGAAAACTACATCTGCTGGCCAAATCCTACCCACTGCCTGTTTTTGTAAATAAAGTTTTATTGGAACACAACCACGCTCCTTCATTTACATAATATCTATGGCTGCTTTCACACTACAACGGCCAAGTTGAGTAGTTGTGACAAAGATCGTATGGCCCGCAAAACTGGAAATGTTTATTATCTGGTACTTTATAGAGACAGTCTGCTGATTCCCAATCCATGGGTCAGTAGGCTAGAAGAAATGACTAGGAAAATCAAATGTGAGCCTCATGGTTTGGGATATAGGGTGGGTGGCTCCTATGTCCTTTCAACAAAAGCTTTTGAACATTTGGAGGAAAATTATGCAATTTATCACATAACATAGATTAAACCTCTTATAATGTGATAACATATTGTACAGTTCTTGAGAATATATGTTCTCAAGTAAGTCCTGATGTTCCTCATTGCCTGTAGAGGAAGACGGCACTCAGGTTACTTCCTGAAGCAAGACTCCCCAACTATTGGTCTCAATGATAACTGCATGGAAGCTCAGTTGCCACTATAGCTAATTTATTCGTCTCAGTGCTTAGTAGAAAATGGTAGCCTTTCTATGTCTTGATCATATAAGAAAATCTCACAGCAAAATCCCCTGCGATCCAATGCATTGCAACTGTTTTAATTCATATACACAAAGTAATTGCCCCAAAGCAAAAACACACTGCCCATGTGGCTGAGCTGGTATAAGTTTTCAACACTAGTGTGGCAAAATCCAAAAAGCTACAGTTTAAAGGTAGGTTTAGATTGGGGTCACATACTCAAAAAGCTACCAACACTAGACCAAACTATAAATCTACAGCACGAAACAGATGTTAGACTATATGGTGGAGTGGGGATTGTGGCACACTGAAGAACCCTCACCCTGTCTAAAGGGAGTAACTGCTACTCGCTCCAGCTTTGTGGCCATGTGAGAATAAAAATCTGGTCACGTAAACTGGTTATTCAAGAACAGTAATAAATTCCCATCTTGATGTTAAATTTCTGGTTTCTTAAAAGCACTAATATTGCCAAACAAAACCTATGTTGGGCTGCCAAACAAAACCTTTCCACTCTGGCCCATACACTAATTGTAACCCAGTTTCTAGAAGACTGTTAGCTTGTTTTTTGTACAGAACTAAGACCTGATTCTCAAAAACATTCTGTTGCACGCATGTGTAGTATGTGTTAGCTTGCTAGGAAACTACAAAGCAGTTAGGATCCCAAATCCCAGTCTAGAATTAAAGTTCCTTTTCACAGCTTTCCTCCTGGGTTGCTGAACTCTACTAGATATTAGTCATGCATCTATACTAAGAGCCTGAGACAGGAAGCACCAGCTGGTGCCCAACATTCTCAAATCCTTGTAGCCTCTCTGCTGCCACATTTTCAGGAGGAATGTAGAGGAAAAAGACAAGCCAAATTCTTCAGCACCATATTCAAGGTCCTCTATAATCTAACTGCAATAAATCTTTCAAACATATCTTCAGTTCTATACTCCACTCAGTGTGGACTCAGTACAAACACGGCAACAATGGCCTTCAGAGCACAACAGCAGAGGTCACTGTTCAATTGCATGGTCCATAGTTGGAGGACAGAGAGGCACATTCTCATGGCTGCCATCAAGGAGATAATAACCTCCCTACAGGTAGAAGGCATATCTAATAACTTTATTTTTCTTCCACAGCAAACAGCAAAGTTCCATGTTCAAAGACATAACATGCGTATATATACATACATACATGCCTACAATAAATAAATCACAATATATAAGCATTTAATTTTGTTTTCAACTTAATTGTATACCCTCTTCTTAAAATGGAAAAATGCTACAAGTATAGCTATATTCCCTCTACTAATAAAGCCACTTTACTCACCAAATATTATTTCACTGCATTTTCCTAAATTTCTCCATATTTCTTTATTTGTATTTAAGAAATCCATAAACAGAACAAGCAGCAACAAGAATTACAACAATAGGGGCCAAAAAGCCGCCATAATGTCTTGAAAGAATAATTTCATATCTCTAACACACAACAGACCATTATATATGCTCCCAAGTAGCAAGAGAACCCAAAAGGAGATTAGAGCTTATTTGAGATATTTCAGTAAAGCACACATTATTCTTTGAACCCACATTATATTGCAAGTCCTTCTAATTTCTTTTTTATTTTTGTATCCCTTATTTTTTTCTTAATCTACATGTAGAGGTCATGACAATATCACTTAGATTCTTACCGTCTACTTCCCACACTTTCATTAAACTAATTATCTTGAAATATAATTAGCTAATTACTGAGAAAGGTAGATAATGATAGTGAATGGAATGTAAGATAAGCATTAATGAACAACAACAGGATCCAAATATTCTAGTCAGGGAGAAGACATTCAGAGTTGGCAGAGAGACAAGGAATATTCAATAACCTTTTGATCACTCGCACTTGAATCAGAACTAACAATGCTACACTGTGTTACTGCAACTGGGTAGAAATCCAAGTCCTCAATTTTTAAAACCTAACAAAGCTCCTTTACATTTCAGTAATACTGAATGATGTACTAAAGCACCCTAGCGCAGACCGGTTGCAATTTGTCAACTGGACTTCTCAGTCTTTCTCTTTTTTCCCTTTTTAAAAAGTATTATGTGAAAAAGATTTGTTTTCATTTGTAGCTATCGTCAGAGCAACAGATTTATTATAATTAAGTTACAACGTGTTTCTAAAGGGCCAATATTCTAATATTTAATTTGTTCACAATATGGTAAGTGTGTATTTGTTTGAAATAAAAAAGACCAGGTTGAAATAGATTTTTAATTAACTGGCTCTGGATCAGAGCACTTTTCAAATGAAAATACAATAGGGCAGCTAATCAGACAGGTTATTTACCCAGAATAATTGAATCCATGCTATAGCAAAGTCCTTTAAATGTGCTTTTGCTGCAATATTTTTTAGATTTTTTGAGTGTTCAATTGGCTAGAGCATGGAACTAATGCAACATGTAGCATGGATAAAGCCCTATATGAACCAACAGCCTCATCTGGAGAAAAATTATGCTAAGATCAAGACCAACCATGAAATTTCACCTTCCTCTAATTCTTGAATTGGTGGTAGGAGCAGTGTGACCCCCAAACTCCCTGCACAATGTATTTATCATATTACTTTGGAGAAATTTATTTGTCTAAATTTCCCATTAGAGCATGAGCTCCTTCCGAAGATAGACATTTAGCCTAAATCACCTTTTATCTCCGTTCACCCCAATACCTAATAAGTCTTCAATAAATGTTAGTTGACTCAAAATGTCAACAGTGCAAAAGAACACTAAAACTAATTTAATCCAATGTATTATTTATTTATGCTGTGCAAAGCATAGAGCTGGCTATAAGAAAGAGAAACCATAGGTATCATGTGGGAATATATTATCTTCCTGGAGAGACAAGACAGTCACCCATGAAACATTTACAACCAAATAAGGTGGTTTGTAAACTTCATGTTTTAATGAGTGACACAAACAGTGAACGCTGGCAGAGTTCAAAAGCAGGAGAATCTGTGTAGGTAGAGTGACTAGCACGCACAAACACCATAATTATGAAACACAAAGGAGAAAAGAGAGGGAATCCCCCAGGTGGAATAAGGTGGGTCATTCACAGTCACAGGACAGATGGGAGATGAGTCTGCCTGGAGTGGATGATTTACAGTGAGGAGTAAAGGAAGTAAGGGTGGAGAGAGAGGTGAGGTTGAAAACAAAGGTGAAGCCATCGTGAGAAGTATGGAGAGTGTAATGGGAAAAGCACTGAACTAAATCAGGAGATCTTGTTCTAGGCCTTTCTTTGCCTCTGTTTGCTCCAACACTGAGCAAAGAATTGCACCTCTCTGGCTTCAGCTTCCTCGTGCATGAAGTGAGCTAGACCAAAAGACCACTCCAGCTCAAAGGTTTCGACAAGGTAGAATCCTGAGCAGAGGAGTTATGAGCAAGAGAGTGGTATGAAGAATGAAAAGTTCAGGTAGGATCAGTCTAATGCATAGAAACAGGGTTGGGGATGGCCAAGTAAAGGTCTGCAACAGTAAGCCAATTACCAGAGGATGAAACTCTTGTATAAGCAAGCAAAGGAAATAGAAACGTGGAGACCATCTGAAAGCATTGTCAATCAGACCTGATGACTTATAGAAGCACTGACTCAGACATAATGCCAGCATTTGGAACCTAGGTGACTACATATGAGAGTCTAATTAGAAAAACCTATATTAAGGGCAAAACCAGTGTGAAATACAACCAAATGAAAGTTTGCTTTGGCTCTGTCCACCCTAAATACCTTCCTTCCACTGTGAGAACTGCCTTTTAGGTTCAGCCTTAGGTTCCACACCAAGAAACCCCAGAGTCTGAACTTGCTAAGGACCCTCAAAATCCACCCCTGTTTCCCCTGGCTCATTGGTGGGTTACCAACACACCACTTCTTCCTGTGATCCTCACATCTGGGCCGTCATCCCAGAATCAGGTGCTCTTTTGAGCCTATGTCAGGTCTTTTCTGCTATTTCAGGTCTCTATTCTCGAGTTAGTAAAACCTGACTGAAAATAAATGCTTTCTCAACAAAATGACTATGGTTTGATAATTAACTAGGCAAACTGGGTACTTGATCACCACAACAATCTTTAAGGTCTTGCATTAGGTTTCTCTTGCTGCATGACAAATTACCACAGTTGCAGTGGCTTAAAACAATAGCCGTTTATCAGCTCACAATTCTGTAGGTCAGAAGTCTGGGCAAGGTGTGGTTGAATTCTCTACTCAGGATCTCACAGGGCTGAAATCTAGGTGTTGGCCAAACTGAGTTCTCTGGAAGCTTTGGGGAAAATTCCACTTCTAAGCTGTTAAGGATAGTGGAAGAATTCAATTCCTTGTGGTGGTAGGACTGAAGTCCTCGTTTCCTTGCTGGTTGTCAGCTGAGGATCATGCCAGCTCCCAGAGACCACCCCGGGCCACTCTCTGGTCCTAGAGGATGCACACATTCCTAGCTACATGTCTTCTTGCCTCTTCAAAACCAGACATAGAGAATCTTCCCCACCTCAAATTCCTCTCCCACTTTTAATCCCTCTGACTTCTGTCTCTGATGCCCTGATTTAAGGTATTCATGTGATTAGCTTAGGCTCACCTGGATAACCTCCTTTTTAAAGTCAAATGTGCTATATCACATAACCTAATCATAGAGCGAAATCTTTGTATTCACAATTCCAGGAATTATAGAAGGTGTATGTACCAGAAGACAGGGAATGTTGAGGAACAACTTAGAATGCGGACTACCACTGGCATATGGTGGATGAGACCCAAACTGTCTTAGACATTTTCAGATGATTTATTCAACATCTTACATTTCCATGATATTTATTAATGAGTAGTTTAATTTAGTGTTTCAGAGCACAGGTTCTAGGGTCTGTCTCCCCTCACAGAGTTTTGCCTCTGTCATTCATTTTATACATGATCTTAATCAAGAGCCTTACAGCCCTCCCAAATTTAGTTTCCACATCAGCAAGATATGGAGATAAATAGTACTTGCTTCATATATGTCTTATAAAGATTAAATGAAATAATTCCTGTAAAGATTTTGCACAAATGCCTGGCTCATAAATGCAGAACTTTTTCTTTTCTTTTTCTAAATGAGACTCAGAGATTTAACTAATTTTTCCAGAACTGCACAGCTATTAAGTGGAGGACCTGAGATTCAACTCCCAGTCTTTTTGAACCTCAGAAGCTACACTGAGGCCACCAGGCTAGTGGCTACTCTAGGTTTCTTCATAGCCTCCTACAATAACTCACAAACATTACATATTTTTTGATTCATTAACACAGGAGTCAAAAGAGAATTTCCACATTCTCCCAGCTTCAAATCTACCTATCTTTCTGCATCTGCACTGTTATACCTTTATACCCTGACACTCCCTCCTTGCACATGAGGTGAACTATCTGAGGCAACTGCTCACCTGTATTGGATCACAACCTTTCTGACCAAATCAAGGAACATGCCTGGCAGTGTCTTCTCTTTTCTGCATCTTCAATTGTTCCCACACTGAGGGATCATTTCCATTAGCATACACAGATGCTGATATACCTCCCACCTTAAAAGCAAAATCCTCCCTGTCCCCTGTCTGCTTTTTAACTTATACTTCTTATCTATCTTAATAAACAACAGCTCCATTTTTCCAGTTGCTTTGATCAAAAACCCTGGAGTCATCTGTAATGCCTCCCTTTCCCTCGCACTCCACGTGTACCCCATCAGCAAATTCTGACAGCTCCAACTCAATATAAACCGAATCTGTCTATCCCACTACCCCCATCACCACCACCCCAGTGCAAGAGCTTCCCATCTCCAATAAAATCCAAAGTCACTGTCAGGTTTCATAAGGTCCTTTATTATCTGACACCAGGTTTCCTCTCCACGCATATCTGCAACCACACTCCGCTACTCTCGTTCACTCGCTCCAGCCTCACTCATGTTCCTGGAACACACCAAGCAACCCCCTGCTTCCATGCCCTTCACACTACCCTTCCTCTGAAGGAAATGTCCTGCCACAAATAAGCACAACTACCTCCCCCACTTCTTTCGAATCCCACCTCAATTGTGTCTCCTCAGAAGGGCCTTCCTGAATCACCTCCATCACTGTTTATCACATTTACTTACCTCATTTATGTAGGTTGTATACTTATTATTAATAATTTTCACTATTTTTTACATATCCTTTATTTTTTACTCATTTGTTTACTTATATATTTATTTGTTGACTTGTCTGCCCTCACCTCACCCACTAAAATGGAATTTCCATGGCTGCAGGAGGATTTGTGTGTTATACTCACCGTTCTCTTGTTTGTGTCTAGAATAGTGCTTGCCACCTAATAAATATCTCAACATATTTGTAAAGTAAATGATGTACATGTTTTTCTTTCATCCTGAAATCATTTATTCAACTCTCATTCACAGGTTTGTACTTTGTGGCTATGATGCAACAGTATTTGTGCTAGGTTCTGGGTATAAGAAAGTAAATAAGACAGGCATGATTCCTGCCCCTTTGTGATTTAAAGACTAGTAAAAGACATAGACAAATAAATA
Source organism: Propithecus coquereli (assembly GCF_000956105.1). Taxonomy (NCBI): domain Eukaryota; kingdom Metazoa; phylum Chordata; class Mammalia; order Primates; family Indriidae; genus Propithecus; species Propithecus coquereli. The sequence continues at coordinate 330,872 of NW_012143079.1, read as the reverse complement.
CACAATGAAATTCCAACATGTGTGCTATAATGGGGAAGACTTATGTTTAGGAACACAAAAGTGTAGCATCTCTCTGAAGATCAAAGAATTGTTCTTGTAAGAATTGGCAGATAAGTTGAGATCTGAAAGAAGAGTAAAAAGTTAAGGGGTTGGAATTGGTAGGGATGATGATAGAGATTGTTTTTCCATTCATATGTAGAGAATGGAAAAATTCAAACAAATTGGTTTTGAATGTATACAAATTTTACTTAAAAACTAATCCCCAAATCATTTATCTGACCAAAAAAATTACATGCATTTCTACTTGCTTGGAAACCTCATTTTATACTTCAGATCAAAGACAGTCAGATGTTTTGGGGGTTTTTTAAGGTCAACTTACAAATTACCTATTTTTTTCTTCGAACTAGATCATGTTGTGCACTACCAAATCTATTTAATTCAGCAGGTAGTTACTAAGCACATACCATGTGCATAAAGGTAAGTAAGTCAGGATGCCATCCCCCCAGGAGTGTATAATTTGGTGCAGAAATAAGATCTGTATGAAAATAATTAAAATACAAAACAATAAATGAAAAAAAATGTACTTTACAAGTGGTTCAAAATGTTATGAAAGTGAAGAAGCCCACGATGAGAAATTATTGACTGGTGAATTGAGTCTACCACATGTGCGAACAGAGAAAAATCTAATTAGTACAGTCTTCAGGAAATTAAAGGAGTTTTTAAACCCCTAGAAGTCACTGGAGACTCAAGGCAAAAAATATTCTTCAAAAAAGAGGTCAAAAATGTAAAAAAGGGAATTAAGGAAAAGATGAAACAAGTAGCTTTGTTTCTTCTCTACTGAGACTGAAAATGGAATTTTAATAATGAGGATAAAGAACCAATGTGTCATCCTGTTTATATTTTAAGCTAAAGTTAAGAGTAGGTTATTAATCTTCACCTATAACTATCAAAGATAAAGTGTTAAGTTATGTGGACATTCTCATATGAGAACCCTAGAGTTATCTCATTTGTTGTTTATACATTTTCTAACAAAATGTACACAAAATAATCCAAAAGCTTAAATGAAAATAAACTTTTATGAAATATTTTTTACTGTTAGCTAGCATGTTTTACAGACCCAATTCCTCTATTATCTTTCCTTATCCCACACTAATGTGAAAATTAGAAGCCTCTCCATATTTAGTAAAATAGAATTTTTATAGTACTGCATATAATTCCTCAGAAGATTTTAGCAGAAAAATTTTCTTCATTTTCAGAAACAGTTATATGAAAATTGTAATATCAGATCTCAGGCTGATTCCTTATAACATAGTGCCATCTAGAGATTATAGCTGATGTTGCTACAAGCTACATTAACCACAACTAGCTTCCAGATTATAACATTATATTTTATAGCTAATAAGTTTAGCAGGGTAGGTTATGTTTTCATTAAAGCACATCTATGCAGAGTGAATTTTAAATAAATTAATGACTACTTACATGAACGAATTTATGGCTACTACATCGACATCTGATGTTTTTGTAGCTTCTCATGTGGGGAGGTGGTATAAATGTGCTAACATGTCTAGAAGTTTAGTAATATACTATGGTATTGAGAAAAGTTACATGGAAGTACAAGAATACTAATTTAAGTTTTGTGAGAAGGCATAATTGAACTACAAAGAAGAAAGATAGTTTTCATCATAAACATGAAATATTTATTAACCACTGACTATGGGTAAGGCAATGTACTTACTATGTGTATTAGTTTCCTGAAGCTGCCATAACAAATTACTGCAAATTTGGCTTAAAAATAAGAGAAATTTACTCTCTCACAGCTCTGAAGGCCAGAAGTCCAAAATCAAGGTGTTGGCAGGCCACACTCTCTCTGGAGACTCTAGGGGAGAATACTTTTTCACCTCTTGCAGCTTCTGGTGGCTGCTAGCAAGCCTCGTCTTCCTTGGCTTGTGGCCACATCATTTCAATCTATTCCTCTGTCGTCTCATCACCTTCTCCTCTGTGTGTCTGGCTGTAGGTGGCTGCCTGCTCCAATCTCTGCTACTGTCTTCACATTTCCTCCTCTTCTGTCTGTGTGTCTCTCTCTCTGTGCCTTTCCTCTTTGTGTGTCTTATAAGGACATTTGTCATTCAATTTAGTGTCCACCTGGATAATTCAAGATGTTATCCTCATCCTAAGGCTCTCAATTTAAATTAATTACATCTACAAAGACCCTTTTTCCAAATATGGTAGGATTCACACATTCCAGCTATTTAATGTGTATATATCTTTGTGGGGGCCACCGTTTAACCCATCACATCATGTTCTTAAAAAGACAGGAAAATACATGGGAAAGTAAATGGTTTCTATTTCAATAAGTTTACAGGATAATTGAAAAAAAGGCTTATACACGTAGATAAACAATTACCTAGATCAGGTTTTATCAACTTGGCACTATTGACATTTGAGGCCAGATAATTCTTTATTGTGAGAGTCTGTCCTGCACATTTTAGAATGTTCAACAGTATTCCTGGCTTCTACCCATTACATGACAAAAGCACCCCTCTTCGTAGTCATGACTTCTAAAAAATGTCTCCAGAAATTGCTAAATGTCCCCTGGAGTGGAGACAAAGTCAACCCCAGTTAAGAACAAGCGATCTGGATTATAAATAAATATCATAAGATAAAAGTTCAGAGGAGAAAGAAACCATAATAGACTGGGAAGATACCTTGTTAAAAAAAGATTTCATGGAGAAAATGAACTAGTCATTGAATGAAAAAACAGCCCTTGAAATTGTGGAGGGGGTCACGGAAAGTGTTACCAGGCTCTAAGGCCCTCTTGCTGAAAAGCACTGTGAGCTTGTCAAGACCAAGAATCATACCTTACTTATCTTTATGTGCCAAGTTCCCAGCACAGCTCCTGGCACAGAGGCACTCTCAAAAATGTCTGCTGAGTGAGTCAATCAATGAGGTTCCATTAACAGATTGGAGTCAGATTGTGAAAGATCTTAAAGACAGACTAAGGAATTTGAAAGCTATTCTGTTGGTGATAGTAAAATCGTGAAGGATTTTCAGTAGAAAGATGAACTGAGTAAAGAAAGCAGTGGCATATAGAAAATAGCAGGAGAAGCCAGAAACGAGATGAAGAAAGATAGGCCAAGAAATTATTAAAATAGTCTAGCTGTGAAGTAATGAGGTCTGGTACCAAGATAATAACAGTGGGAATTAAAATGAGGTTTCAATGACAGGAAAAAATAACTGTGAGTTTCTCATTATTGGATTTGGAGAAGATGGGGAAAAGGCATAAAGGAAACCTTTCAAGTCAGAGTGACTAAGAGGATAGTTTGTTCATTTGAGAAAAATAAGGAAGTCCAGAGATTGAAAGAAAGATGATGAGCTTGAGGTGAGGGGACACATACACATCACTGAGACGCAGGGCAGATTACTTTTAGGTTAATTTCAGAGTCATCTTCCAAAAAAGTAATAGTGGGTGAGAAAGGAGCTAAATAAATGTAAGAGCTAATTTATAATCAAATTTGAAAATTGCTTGCTACATATTATTCCCACAAAAATTTGTAATACTCTTTGGGTCATGAAAAGAGGTCATTTTGCACAGATTTCTGAAGTAGTTAGTCTGAACTCAAAATCATAGATTCTATTCCTATTCGACAACTCTCATCTTGACTAAGAGGGTAATTGCAGATTACTGTATTATTCATGCTCTCACATTCCAGCCACTGTTTCTTCTCAGTGCAATGATGTTCATGACAAAATAAACTTCAAATCAACAGTTATTTTAACATGGCAAACAAGTTTTGAGAAAACAGTTTATTATTATAAAAATGACTACAATTTTAAAAATTTGTTGAACTATATTTTCTCATTATTGCCAATAATTTATGCAAACTCGTTATTAACCACTTGAAAAAATAATTGTATAATTACTTCAGCTAATTTTTTTCCTCCTCTCTTTTCATTTTTTATTTGGAAATGTTTTGGTTGTTGGCCTTTATAAGCATTTTAATATTTTAAGTTACAAGTTACTATATTTTTTTTGAGAGTGAAACATTATAGACTTAATTAAGAAAACAATTTCATTTCAAAAAATAATCACCAAGCTACTAAATTAGTAAATGAAGAACACAGGCAACTCAAACTCCAAATATGCCTTAAAGAAAATCAGAATTTTGTTATGCTATATAGGTGATTACCTAATTATCTTATTATCTGTATTGGGGCAGTTTTAAAATCATAACTTGGAAATCCTTTCATAAGAGCTTATAGATGGGTAAAGGCCATCCTCTGTCTAGGCTAAATATTTAATTTTATATAAATTAGGAGGGAAAGCCTGCACCTTTAAGACCTTTACAATTACAAAAGTAGATAAATTATAAAATCATATAATCTAAACCTATGGTGACTTCAATGAATGATGTTCCCTAGATCTGGGCAGTACCCAGCCTACACATCTGTATGTAGTGGCCATAGGTACACTGCCGAAATTCACATAGAGGTAATTGTAATGGTTAATGTTATGTATCAATTTGATGGGGCCAAGGGGTGCCCAGATATTTGGTTAAACATCCTGAGTGTTTCTGGTTGAGATTAGCATTTAAACAGTAAAGCAGATTGGCCTCCCCAATGTGGGTGGACCTCATCCAATCCATTAAAGGCCTGGATAGAGCAAAAGGTGAGGCTGAGCAGGACAGAATTCATTCTCCCTGCCAAACAGTCTTCAAGCTAGGATATCAGTCTTCTCCTGCCTGTGGACTCAGACTGGAACTTACACCATTAGCTCTTCTGGTTCTGCAGGCCTTCAGACCGCAGATCTTAGGACTATTCAGCCTCTAAAGTTGCATTATTTCTTATAAGAAATAAATAATTAAGCTATCAGTTCTGTTTCTCTGAAGAACCCTAGTACACTAACATGTCAGATCAGGGTTTTTTTTTAATTACGTTTTAGGAAATGTGACATTATCTGAGTCCATGCATTCATGAGGCATGATATAATGGGAATCTTCCATATTTTAATAATCCCCAAATATGATTAAATAATAATGACATCTAGACAAGAAAGGAAATTTTTTTTTTTTTTTTAAAGAGACAAGGTCTTTCTCTGTCACCCAGGGTGGTAGCACAATCATATCATAGCTCGCTGCAACCTGAAACTCCTGGGCTCAAGTGATCCACCCACCTCAGCTTCCCAAGTATTTAGGACTACAGGAATACCACCACACTCTACTAATTTTTTTCTATTTTTATAGAGATGGAATCTCACTATATTGCCCAGGCTAATCTCAAAACTCCCAGCCTCAAGAGATCTTTCTGCCTCAGCCTCCCAAAGTGCTAGGATTATAGGTATAAGCCACCGTGCCTGGCCAGAAAATTCTAAAGAAATTAGTAGAGTTTATGTAGAGAGGATTGTATCATTTAAGAAACATGCAAAGATTGGATTTTGATGATTGGCCTTTCTAATTGTCAAAATAGAGTATGATATGGAAAGCATAAACATTCAATCTTTTCTTCTTCGTTGAGAGAATAATATGGAACAAGTTAAAAAATCTTTATCTAGGATAGACTTAGAATCTAAGATCTATAATGTAGGCACAAGTGTATCTAAATACATAGTGTGTATTTAAATTTTAATTTTCTTTAAATATTTTATTAATTACTTAAATTTTCATTTAAGTTATTTAGTTCTAATAATTTTGTATTTTGTATGATAATATCTAAGAGACTGATTTTCCTTCCCTTTCGTGATATATATATTTTTTTTTTTTTTTTTTTGAGACAGAGTCTGGCTCTGTTGCCCAGGCTAGAGTGCAGTGGTACGATCATAGTTCACAGCAACCTCAAACTCCTGGGCACAAGAAATCCTCCTGCCTCAGCCTCCCGAGTAGCTGGGACTACAGGTGCCCCCCTCCATGCCCAGCTAATTTTTCTATTTTTAGTAGAGACAGGATCTCACTCTTGCTCAGGCTGGTCTCGAACTCCTAACCTCAAGCAATCTTCCCATCTTGGCCTCCCAGAGTGCTAGTACTACAGGCCAAGGCCACTGTGCCCCACCAATATAATGATTTTTAACTATAGCAAGAACTATAAGGTAGCTGATTCCTTAAGGTCAGTGAGAAACAGTCACAGAAATAAACAAATGGACATTGTGGCTTTTTCGAGATTTTATGTTTTTCCTTGTTTAAAAAATGTGCAGGGAATTTTCAAGGCCCCTAAATACTTCTGAATATGTCATGGATTTCAGGAGTGAAGTCAGTTTCTGGAAATGTACTTTGCTTGTGGCAGAAGAAATTATAATTCTCCCCCCTGCATCATATAATCCCAAGAAGAATTGCATTTACTTGGCTTCACTTGGTTTTTCCTTCTTAGTTTCAAAATCAAAAAGGTCACGGAAAGTGTTACCAGGCTCTAAGGCCCT
>NW_012143079.1:269458-322710 GCF_000956105.1 Propithecus coquereli | reverse complement strand
TGGAAGCTAAATATGTTAATGATATGTTATTTATCATCATCATTGCACAGAAAAGCTCATCTTTAACATTCAGAAATTTTACACGTTTTCTTTTTCTACTGTAAATTGTGTTTCCACTCCCTTCCTCCATTGAACTTTATTTTTATGTAAAGTATTATGCTTGAAAATTGAAAATCATGAAAGTATTTTAATGACTACATATCAAACTTCTCTGTAACTAATAAATATATAAATTTTAATATGTTCCATATCCTATTAAACAATTGATCAAAACAACATAAATACATTACAAATCATCCTTAATAAACATAAAAACCAAAATTTTACTGGGAATTCATCTCTTACATGAGATGAATGAGACTGGGTTTCTTTTTTCAATTATTCCATATTTCATGTGGCCAGATTGATACAGAGGTCAGCATCAACTCTGTGGCAGTTTTTCATTTTAATAGATGTAAGCACTGAGAAACCTTATGGAAATAAATAGATAGGAATAGAAAGAGTTTTGTAATTGTAGCATCACTAAATTTTTAAACCTTTCTGAGCTGTTAAAAATCACATAATGATCTATCCCTAAAAGTGACCTTTTGATACTGTATCAGCTATCTATTAGGTTCTTCCAAACTGGTTGAAAGCAAAGAATTGAAAACCACCTAAAGTGAGAAAGAATTTTGTGTCCAATCATTCACTTACTTAATTCCTTAGAAGAAAATCAAAAAGTCTTTTTGGAGACTTATCAAATGATCATTAAATAGTTCTGTTGCTCTTCCACCTACAAACATTTTGTTTGACTCAAGAAAATTCAGAAAGGGTTGAGAAAATAAAAATATTGTTAAATTTATTATTTCTTTGCAAATACAATGCTTTCAATGAAACACTTATATTTTTATATGTTTTAAATATATTTTTATCAAAACTTGGAGCTATAGATACAGCTCACATGATTTATGGAAAATGCCTATCATATAATCTATTTAATAGAACCACCCTCATTGTCAAACAAATCAACAAAATCAGACTTATTTTCTTATAAAAACAAAAAGTCAGAACACCATTTTCAATTCAAATGTATATAATAATAAATGTTTCAGGGAATCATATAAATAAGAAACACTGACCAACATACATAATTAATTTGTAATAATACAATGCAGTGTGTGTAACTAAAATTTTAAGTTATATATGAACTGAGAAGTATAATACAAGTCATGATAGTCCTCTGGTGTGCAAGTTTGAGGAATAATTAAAATAAGAATCAAGTATCAAAATCATAACTAAAACCATTAATTTTGTCAGAGTTTATGATTAAAATTTTTCCATTTATTTATAAAAGAGAAAGGTGTATATTGCTATTAATAAAATCATATCTGGGGCCAGGCATGGTGGCTCACACCTATAATCCTAGCACTTTGGGAGGCCGAGGCGGGTGGATCCTTTGCACTCAGGAATTTGAGACCAGCCTGAGCAGGAGTGAGAACCCGTCTCTACTAAAAAAAATAGAAAGAAAATAGCTGGACAACTAAAAATATATAGAATAAATCAGCCGGGCATGGTGGCGTGTGCCTGTAGTCCCAGCTCCTAGGAAGGCTGAGGCAGAAGGATTGCTTGAGCCCAGGACTTTGAGGTTGCTGTGAACTAGGCTGATGCCACTGCACTGTAGCCTGGGCAACAGAGTGAGACTCTGTTCCAAAAAAAAAAAAAAATCATACCTGGATAGCAATATGAAATAAGATGAAAATTCAGATTGACTGAAAATAACTTTTTACAATTAAATTCAAAAAACTAAATAAATAAATTCGGGTCTTTTGAGAGTTCAGTGTCTCTTATAAATGCTCCTTAATTGTATGATCAAGAGACTTTCCCTCAAGAGCCATGCGTAGGTTCAAAATACATTTGATTAGCAAACAAGTAAGTAAAATAAACATTGCCATTGCTCTCCCTGCCTCATTCTAGAATTTGTCTGCATTTAGAGCATCACTATAGAGATCCCATTTTTCATGCCAGCCTTCTCCAGGAACCCAAAAATGGAAGACAGGACAGACGAGCATCTCCCAAGGTCTGTAGTGCTTCAATTAATCATTACAGGAAGTTTGCATTTTGTTTCAAGCTCCTTAGATTTTAAGCCCAGAACATTAGATTTGGGATGGAAGAGGGTGTGCCTTTCTTTTCTCTTCTGGAAGAAGGGTTACTGTGAACTCAGGGCAGGTTCTCAGACCGGTATTCTTTTTAAGAAAGAATACCGGAACTTGAGAATCTAGAAACTGATTCCCTTAAAATCATTCAGTCTGAGTATGCCTTTCATGCACCCTCAGTCTCAGGACAACTGATATAAATGATGGCTGGAGCCAGTTAGAAGTGGAGGTGCAGGCGCTTGCAGGAGGGATGGGAAGCAATCCTTCTGTCTCAGCCTTCCTAGGAGCTGGGACTCCAGGCACACGCCACCATGTCCAGCTGATTTATTCTATATATTTTTAGTTGTCCAGCTATTTTCTTTCTATTAGAGACAAGGTCTCGCTCTTGCTCAGGCTCGTCTTGAATTCCTGAGTGCAAATGATCCACCCGCCTCAGCCTCCCAAAGTGCTAGGATTACAGGCGTGAGCCACTAGCTAGCACCAAAGGCCGGGTCTAAAGGGCCAATGGACATGGCTTTGGGGAACTGAGGCAGTGTTGGCTTACCTTCAGATTTTAGGGAAATCCAGAAATCCCAATTTTTGTGATAAATCATCTGACTATAAAATGTTGACTCAAAAACCTTTAAAAAATACTATGCACATCCAACAGAACACTTATTCAGCCCAATTTATGCTTTCTACCATTGATAGTTTGCTTATTTTTGTTGTGGATTTCTGCTTAAAATGAATACATTTTATTTCAAGATCTAGAACATAATGATTATAACTCCATGTATCAGAAGTGTATATCACCTCCTGAATATAAACAGCATAGATTTTCTAGGTCAACTATAAATGGAATTAATGAAAATTCAAAATAAATCTTGGTAGCTGGTCATTTAGAAAATTCATTCATTCATTCATTCATTCATTCAGCAGTCATTTACTGAATGTTTAATATTTGCAGGTATGTTGTAGGCATGCTCAAGATACAAATAATAAATACATGAACCTTTAATTTAATATGGAAGATAAAGCTTAAAATAAGTAGCAATGATATAAATCGATGTACCTTATGAATTAGAAGGATATTTTGAAAGCAAAAATGTGGACTCAAAGTATTTGCAGTATTTATTAACAGTTTCTTTTGAATAAAAAGTATCTTCTGCTCTAAAAATGGATGTATTTGGATTTCCAACAATGTTAGATTATGAGCACTAAATATTTCTGCATAATGTTTAGACAAATAAAACTAACAGAAAGAGAAAAAAATTGCTCCTAGTCTTAAAAATGCTAACATTTTTTCTGACATGTATTGTATAAGTTATGGAAATAAACTTTTTATATCCAACAGAAATTTGACATATCCTATACTGTAAAATATGAATACTGTTTTATAAGTGTACCCTTTCATAAAATCAAGCTAATAAAAGACAATGGCAGGATATATAAAATTTTCATTGCCTTTCAAGTTGCAGGCACTCAAAAATATTAAGTAACAGTAAACCAAGAAAAAGTGAAAGAATCTCAAGCTTACAATTCTGCAGGGAGAAAGAAAAAAATTCAAGTTGACAGTTTTTATCCTTTTCTTTAGTGAGGCTTCATATGATAGTGCTGAAGAGGAAGGAGTTTATAATCAGACAGGCTTCCATTAATATAATCAGCCTATGTTTTAATCCAGGCTCTAATTCTTAACAGTGGGCCATGTTATCAAAGGCTAGGCTTAAAGTCAGTGAATAAAATGAGAATAAGGTACACAAATGAAGCCACATTGGAAAACAACATACCATCTCTTAATAATTCATAAAAGCCAGTTTTCTTCCTGCCTTGTTTCTTCCATTGAGAACTAGATAAATTAGTTGGTGTATGTTTCAAGGGTCACATAATACAAAATATATAAACTCCAGTTTCTCATTCAAAGTTGAAAGTGGAATGGTAAATGAGATCATCTGTATAATTTAACTTCTCATTTTGCTTCATATCTTCCTTCCTACAAGTATTAATAAATCCATGTAAGATTATTGACTATGCACGTGTAATGTGACTCCATTGTGCAGATAGATAAGCTTCCTTATCAGTAAAATATTGAAAATAGTCTCTCTTTCACAGAGCTATGGAGATGATTAAATTAGATAATACATATAAAGTTCTTAGGAGAGTGCCTGTCACATGGTAGACACTTCATAAATTATAGTTACCATTAATTTAGTTTAGCAAATAAACATTAAGGATAAGAAAAAGTATTACCTTTCAAATTTGAAGGTAGGGGCAAAGGTCTGCTCCTGCCCCAAAACACACACAAAGCTATTTTCACAAGGAGAATAAAATGATTAGTCTTTTGTTGAAGAAGGATGTGTTGACATATCCTCTGTTTGTCTCTCCAAATCCATTCTTCTAGTTTGGGTTTGGCTAATAAAAGAAATGGGCAGGAGACTGAAAGGGGAGAGGAATGTGAGGTCAGCATTTGTTCCACCATTTCTGCCCAGGCTATGGCTCCACAATGGCTGTGTTCCTCCATCAAAGACCACAGCTCTAGTCACCTGGCCTCCTGCAGCTGGAACTCTCTCTCTCCTACTTGTGGTAGTTGCTTCTTCCCCTGACCCCTACAGGTAACTGCTCCCCTTTTCTGCATGAATATAGACTAGAGGGGAAGAAGACTGGACACAGAGAGAATGGTTAGGAAGTACTTGCAGATAGGAAATAATGAGGATCTACCCAAAGCAATAGAAGATAAGTCAGAGAAAATAGGACAGAAATAAGATGTATTTAGAATATATCTAATATAAGATAGAAAAGAAATTATAACCAATTGGATGAAAAATCAAGGGAGAGAATAAGTCCAAGAGGATGCTCAACTATTTTGCTTTAGCAAATAAGTGAAGACTGATGCCATTTACAGAGAAAGGGAGGTAACATCATCCGATCTGCCCCCTAGTTTCTATTATCATTTATATTGAAATTGATCACTTGCTTCTTTGAAATACCTTTTGTATTTTATTCAGTATTTGCTGGGCAGCATAATTATTTTGAGATTCATCTATGTTTCTGTGTTGAAACATGTATTTTTTTTTTTTAGTACTGAATAGTATTTTATTTTATAAACCACAATTGTTTATACATTCAGCTGTTGATAAACAATTGAGGTGTTTCCTGTTTTTGACTAATATAAGTAAGGCTGCCATAAACATTAATGGACAAGTCTTTGATGCTTTCATTTCTCTTACATAAATAGCTAGAATTTAAATGGCTGGGTTGTATGTAGGCATACATTTAAGAAACTGCCAAAATGATTTTCCAAAGTGGTTGAACCATTTTACATTCCCACAAGCAATGTGTGAAAGTTCCAATTTCCCCACATCCTCACCAACACTTGATATGATCATTCCTTTTTATTTTAGGTTATTCTAATAGGTGTTCAAAGATATCTCATTCTGTATTTATTTGGTATTTTCCTAATGAATAACGATATTGAGCAACTCATAGTGTGCCTGTTTTCCATGTGTGTATCTTCTTTTTTTTTTTTTGGAAAAAGAAATCTGTTTTATTCCTCGTTACACAGAGCAGAATATGAAGGTGGCTATCTCCTGGCTCCATACATCTCTTACACAAAGATACCCCCTTAAGTATGCCCAATTGTCTGCCCCACTTCAGTGTTGAAGAACTGGCAGTTAGTGGGTGGTGCAGAATGCTTAAATCTCAGGAAGGTTAAGACATTTTTGTGGGGAGGAAGTTTTGGGTCGAGAAGTAAGATTAGACATAAGAGTGGGTGTTCCATTCTCCATCTTCCTGGGGAAATCCAAATCCCAAAGGTTTTATGAAGAAAGGCACCACTCTCAGCAACGTAGGGGGAACAGCCCAGACCTACTGCTTTGATGTAAGGTTGAGGCAGAGAGAGGACAGGGTTAAGCAGCAGATTGCAGACCCAAGGCAGAGGAGTAAATGCTGTGGGGGAGTTGAGGGGACCAAGAGAGTATAGAGGCCTGAGTCATAAATTCCACTTTCTCCAGTTTTGAGCAGAAACTCTTCCTTCCCAAGATTAGAATGCAGTTTTAGTTCCAGGGACTGGCTTTGCTGCGGGACTCAGAGGGCACAAACCATGCAAAGATCCCATGGATATTTAGACAGAGAGTTAAGGCGAGTAGCCGACCAAGAGATGGACACTCACCACAGCAGTTTTGAAGCTCTATGCCAGGATCAGGATAGAGGAATGAATTTTATAAAGTCTATCCAATAAACTTTAAATCACTGCTTTTTCCTCTCTGTCCCCTCCCTATGAGCTATTTCCAATCTCTTTTCCAAGGTGGAAGACAGGACAGTAAGAAGGAATAGGAGAAAATGCTGAGGCCCGTTAAGTGGGGCTGCGCCTGACACTGGATACATCCCTACCCATCCCCACCCCCACTCATTCTATAAAAAGGAATTCTCTCTCCCTCCCCTTGCTGGACATATGGGCTCTCGGAATGATGGCTGGGCAAAGGCAAAGGGAGGAAAACACTCAGCACATTCGTTCTCCTGCTTTGATCTGAAGTGTAGCTAGGGCACAGAAGTCGAGGAGAAAATAAGGGGGTTGGAGAGCATGGGAGCATAATCCAGCCCAGATAGGAAGAGGGTGCTACCCCTGCCCTGTATCCAAGCCTGCTGGGAGCTTTATCCCAGTACTGCAAAGAGTAGGAAGGAATGGGAAGTGTGTAGGGGGGTTTAGGGTTTGGGATGGGGGGACCACCACAGACAGGATGGAGATTTAAGGATCCCTATGATCTCTAAGATGGCCCTGAGAGTATCAGTTGGGGGATTGGATGAGAATTCACAGCAGACGTGGATTTTTGTTTTAGGTGAGTGAGGAGCCAGGAAGAGTGAGGTCTTCATCGAAGGAGTGACCACTTGATCTGTTCTTTGGCTGACTGCGACACCTGAGACACAGTCTGCTCCGTGAGGGGGACATCTTCACCCCTTAACGCCACCTGGTGTACCACTTGCTAGGGATCGCTCTCTAGGATCACTCCTCCATCTACAATTTCATCCACAGCCAAGAAGAGACCCTTCATGTTCTCCAGCAGAGCTCGCTTTTCTACATTTTTCCTCAGCATCTGGCTCAGTGAGTCGAAGAGGCAGTTCAGAACAGCCATAAGCATCAGCTCATTTTCATAGGAGCTGCCAATCACATGGAAATAGAGATCAATACTGCTTTTGTACACCACTGTCAGGCCTTCCAAGAGAGCAATTTCACTGTCAGTCCGATGGATCTTGTTGAAAATGTTCTTCTCAAATGCCTTTTGCTCCTTGACACTGGGGCAGGTGTCATCATAGTACTTGGCAAAAAGTCGATCTCTATCATTGTCCAGAATCAGGATAGCTTTGACAGTATACAGGGAGGGTTCCAAAATCAGCACCTCCATCTTGCCCCACAGCTGGTGCCAACCTGTGTATATCTTCTTTAGTGAAGTGTCTGTTTAAGTCTCTTGTCCATAAAATTAGGTTTATTTGCTTGTTTTCTTCCTGAATTTTGAGAGTCAATTAACTATCCTAGATACATGAATTTATCAAAAATATGATTTGCAAGTATTTCCTTCCACTACGTGGCTTATCTTTTCATTCTCTTACAATGTCTTTCAAAGAGCAGAAGATCTTAATTTTGAAAAAGTCCAATTTAACACTTTTTTGTCTTATGAATCATGCTTTTGTGGTATCATAGCTAAAAAATCTTTGCCTAAGTCAAGAAAAATCACAAGGATTTTCTCCTATTCTTCCTTCTAAAAGTTTTATAGTTTTAGGATTTATATTTGGTCCAATGATAAATTTTGAGGTAAGTTTTGAAATGGTATGAGGTAGGATAAGACTTCACTTTCTTATTTTTTGTATAGAGATATCCATTTGTTCTAGCATGATTTGTTGTAAAGACTATCCTTTCTCTACTGAATTGCCTTTGCACCTGTTACAAGAATCAACTGAAAATATGCGTGGGTATATTTCTGGACTCTCTATTCTGTAGTATGGATCAGTTTGTCCATCATTACTTCAATATTACACTGTCTCGATTACTGTAGTTTTATAAAAAGTCTTGAAGATAGGTTGCTATTATAAAAGGTATTACTTGTTCATTTTAATTTCTAATTGTTTATCACTAATATATTTTGGGAGACAATTTTCCATGACTATTTTTATGTTTCTGCATGGGACAGGCCTTCTGAGCAAAGGGCACTGCAGGATGTTTACATAACAGCTTAGGAAGCTAAAGATAGTGTTCCTTTACTTCAATTCTCTTCAGTTTTCTGGAAGAGCCTGTGTGTAGATGGCATTTCCTCCTTAAATGTTTTTAAGAATTCACCAGTGAAGCTATATGGGCCTGGAGCTTTATTTATAGAAAGGTTCATAAATAAAAATCTAATTCTTTAGTAGAAATAGAAGTACTTGGGTATCAATTTATTTTTGAGTAGGCTTTGGTCATTTTTGCTTTTCTAGGAATTTATCCATTTCATCTGTTTTCTTGAGTTCATTACCATAAAGTTGTTTATAGTATTTCCTTATTATCTTTTTTAATATCTGTGAAATCTTATGCAAAAGGAGGTTATGAAAGCTCTCCTTCCTGAGCTTCCCTGACAATATTTTCTCTGGGCTTTTTTTTTTAACATTTCTTTTTCATGAGCAATGAATTATAAAAGCTTATCAATTGTTAGAACTCTCAGCCTTATATAAAACTTAACTCCCCCACTAAAAGTATATATTGTAATCCTAGGTGGCTTTATCCTCTCCAGTTTGACAAATATTCATTTTTCCTTCCAAAATTTCTCATTACTTAATTATGCTGGAAAAGGGTAGCAATGTTTTTAAATTTTTCAACCTGTTAAATAACACTCTGTTAAGATTTTTCTTATATGCACATGTAAGTTTGATGAAAGTAATTATATTTCTACATAAACTATGAATCCTGCCCCCAAAATTAGCATATTCTTACACCTTGAGAATCTATATATCAAAATATAAGACTAGGTAAATAAGGAACTCCAAAAAAGTTTTTATTACTTTGGGTTTTTAATGACTGTTTCTACTTTTTTTTTTTTTTTTTTTTTTTGGCTAGAGTGCCATGGCGTTAGCCTAGCTCACAGCAACCTCAAACTCCTGGGCTCAAGCGATCCTCCTGCCTCAGCCTCCCAAGTAGCTAGGACTACAGGCATGCGCTACCATTCCTGGCTAATTTTTTCTATATATATATATATTTTTAGTTGTCCAGATAATTTTTTTCTATTTTTAGTAGAGACGGGGTCTCGCACTTGCTCAGGCTGGTCTTGAACTCCTGACCTTGAGCGATCCACCTGCCTTGGCCTCCCAAAGTGGTAGGATTACAGGCGTGAGCCACCACGCCCAGCCCAACTGTTTCTTTTTTTAAGCAAACTGAATTTGCGTGCACCCAACAGTAAGGTTCATTTTAGATGAAAACTGAAAAAAAAAAAAAAATGCTTCATTGCCTGCTTGCCTTAAGAACACAATTAACTAAAATGAAAATATCTTAATGTTTGCCTAACCATTTCAGTTTTATCCTAATATCTAGCACTGTATACACAGAGAATACTACATTTGATAGAAAAAATAACTGTATTTTTTCAATCCAGTGGCATGAAAATAGTAGACAAAAACATAGGATATTATGAAAATACAGAGGAGATGACAATGAAAAATGTCTTGACTCAAATTTGCAGGCTTCTGTGAATTTTTGTGGGCCTAAAGATTAAAAGATTGTTTAATACTACTATTGAATTTTAGTATAATTTTGTAGTATACCAGACCTTAATATCTAGGCTGCTGTTTTGTTTTTCTTTTTGTTTAGGTTTCCAATTCCTGCTGTTGCAATAGCTATCTGGAGAATACACTATAAAGAATCATATATCTGGGAAAATCACATTTCTTTTAAATATGTATTTTCTTCCGTGTGGTTTTCAGATTGATTTTCTTCTGTGCCTGGAGGGGAATAAAAAACAGTCAGTACTGTAACAAGAAGCCTGGAGAAATACCTAGCTTAG
This sequence comes from Propithecus coquereli, assembly GCF_000956105.1. Taxonomy (NCBI): domain Eukaryota; kingdom Metazoa; phylum Chordata; class Mammalia; order Primates; family Indriidae; genus Propithecus; species Propithecus coquereli. Next base: position 312,584 of record NW_012143079.1, on the reverse strand, counting down.
CTATATGGTCATGCGTAGTTTCCTGTTACATTCCAGGAATTGTTCTTGTATGTAAACAGTCATCTTCCAGGGGGCAGGTCACACTGCATCTGCCTTATCTATCACTCTACATTTGTAAAGCATATGAAATATCTGGCTAAGAGCTGTTAAATTAATTCTGATGTACTACAAAGTCTCCATTTGTTGAATATGTCAAACTCTTGTCAAACTCATTTTAGTAAGCACAACTTTTAGGCAAACAGAATGTCAATATTGATTGGATTCTATGCATCATTTCCCCCCAAATAAAGCAGTCTTTAATTGATTAATTGTACCATATGGAAAAGTATGTTTCAATGGTGAATTTCCACAAACCTATTTAAGCTTTCCAGCATCTGCCAACAATAAACATAATAAATAAGATTTGCCTATAAAAATACCTACAGCGTACTGAGAATACAAGAATATTTGATTTGAGACATACTGAAAAATAAAACACAAGCTTCTGAATAATACATATCCTGTTAGTTATGAGTTAGGATTTTATTGCATAAAGACATAGAATTCTATACTCGATGACTAGATAGAGATGTGGATAAGACATGAGAGATTTATCCTAAAGTTGATTAAAAGTGTAAACTCTGTTGTCCAATACAGGAGCTACTAGCCATGTTTGACTAAATAAATGTAAATTAAATAAAATTAATATTTCAATTCTTCAGTCTCACCAGCTACATTTCAAGTGCTCAATAGCCACATATGGTTAGTGGCTACCATATTATGCAGCAGAGATGTACAGCATTTCCAAGATCACAGAAAGTTCCATTGGACAGCAGTGGTGTTCAAAATATAACACATAAAGAAAAACTTTACAAACTAGGATTGTTGCTCTTAGAGAAAAAGGAATGAGTGACTTTTACAGGATATGAAAAATTTTATGCTGTTTCTATATAGTTTCAAAAAATTATTGAGCTTCTCACCCAATTTTTTTAACTAAATCGATTCAAAGTTTTAACTATCACTACATAGTACAGAGGGGCAAACATAAATTTTGTGGAAACTTAAACATATAATTTGGGGGACAAATTAGTTAAGAGAACATTTTGTAAAAAATAAGAAATCACAAATTGTAAATTTTTAAAAAACTGACAAATATTATAAACATCAAAAATTCAAAAAAGTATCATTTTTATTGACTATCTAGCATACCTTTATATTTGCTGTATTTAACCTCATCGTATGACAATGTTTCTATGTAATTTTATAGAGAAATAATAGAAAGAAAATTCAATCTTCTAGAATAATCAATTTAATTTTTTTTAATTGAAGTTAGGGTGCACAAAAACATGTGATTTCACACAGAAAATATGCTTTTTTTAGTACTCAAAGGTTTGTGCCCTACAGCACATATTTTGATCAGTTTTCCCTTGTACAATTTCCAACAAAAAGGAAAACATATATTTGTATAATATGTATATATGTTGATAATTGTATATGCTGGATTATCAAGTGTTCCTGATAAGGGAGAGTTTCTATTTTGACTAGGTATTGGTGAGAACCAATTCCCTGCTTATAATTTTACATATCTGACAAATGGAAGAATTTTCCACACATAAACTTCTGGATCCAAACATTTCAACCCTCATTTGTTCCCACTTTCCACATAAGTCCAGTGGTAATTGCTACAGGGTAAGCTCACATCATTTTATAATATCTGGTCCTAAATCTTTATTTCATGGCAGCAAGTAAGTCACCAGTGGGCAGTATGAAAACAATTCTTTTTTTTTTTTTTTTTTTTTTTTTTTTTGTTAGCATTTTTTTTTTTATTGTCATTGTTAATTTTTTTTTTTTTATTTCAGCATATTATGGGGGTACAGATATTTATGTTACTTATGTTGCCCTTGCCCCCCCCCAAGTCCGAGTTTCAAATATGTCCATCCTTCGGGTGGTGCGCATTGCACTCTTTGTGTATGAAAATACCCGTCCCCTCCTCCCAAAAACAATTCTTAACATGGTATAACTAGCAACAACTGAGCTACACATACAAGTGACTTTGAACCACAAAAATATGTCCTCTACATCAAAACTAAATGTATCTGACACTCAACTTCCCTTTAGCTGGATCCCCAAAATGCTCATGGACTGTGGTTCCCAAATCTTGGGCCACAGATCGATACCGGTCTGTGGCCTGTTAGAAACCAGGCTGCACAGCAGGAGGTGAGCAGTTGGCAAGCCAGCGAAGCTTCAGCTGTATTTACAGCCACTCCCCATCACTCGCCTCGCCGCCTGAGCTTTGCTTCCTGTCAGATCAATGGCAGCAGTGGCATTAGATTCTCATAGGAACACAAACCCTACTGTAAACTGCACATGCAAACTATATGCTCCTTATGAGAATCTAATGCCTGATGATCTGAGATAGACCTGAGGTGGTGTTGCTAGCTTTGGGGAACAGCTGCAAATACAGATTATCATTAGCAGAGAGGTTTGACTGCACAATAAATGTAATGTGCTTGAATCATGCCAAAACCATCCCCCACCCCCTGGTCCATGGAAAAATTGTCTTCCATGAAACCAGTTCCTGGTGCCAAAAAGGTTGGTGACTGCTGCTTATGGACATTCTACTGGCATCTAGAACCAAGGGAAAGCATGACAATGTAAGTATTAACACATAGTCCAACTGAGTAAAATTAAAATATCTTAATTTTGTGATTTTTATGAAAATGTATGACCATCTAACACAATGGTAAGATCCCTCCCAAGGCTTTGGAAGGAGCTTATGCAAGTGAGGTGTCAAGAAGCTAAGCTCCTAGGCTGACACCATGGTACTCTAGCCCAGGCAACAGAGTGAGACTCTGTGAAGAAAGAAGAAAGAAGTAGAAGAAGAAGAAGAAGAAGAAGAAGAAGAAGAAGAAGAAGAAGAAGGGAAGAAGAAGGAGAAGAAGGAGAAGAAGGAGAAGAAGGAGAAGAAGAAGAAGAAGAAGGAGAAGGAGAAGGAGAAGAAGAAGAAGAAGAAGAAGAAGAAGAAGAGGAAGAGGAAGAGGAGGAGGAGGAAGAGGAGGAGGAGGAGGAGGAGGAGAAGCAGCAGCAGCTAAGCTCCTTTGCCCATTTATTGGTAGGGTTGTTTGATTTTTTTCTTGATTTTCTTAAGTTCTATATAGATTCTTGTTATCAGGCCTTTATGGGATATGTGGAAAGCAAATATTTTCTCCCATTCTGTAGGTTGTCTATTCACTCTAATGATAGTTTCCTTGGCTGTGCAGAAGCTTTTTAATTTGATCAGGTCCCATTTATTTATTTTTGTTGCTGCTGTGATTGCTTTGGGGTCTTTATAAATTCTTTGCCTAGACCGATGTCTAAAAGAGTTTTTCCAACATTTTCTTCCAGAATTCTTAAGGTTTCACACCTTAGGTTTAAGTCTGTTATCCATCGTGAGTTGATTTTTGTGAGAGCTGAGAGGTGGGGATCCAGTTTCGATCTTCTGCATGTGGTTATCCAGTTTTCCCATCACCATTTATTGAATAGAGATTCTTTTCCTCGATGTATATTTTTGTTGTCCTATTCCAAAGTCTGTATCTCTGTTCTTGTGCCAGTACCATGCTGTTTTGGTTACTATAGGCTTGTAGTAAAGCTTGAAGTCTGGTAGACTGATGCCTCCCAATTTGTTCTTTTTGCTTAACATTGCTTTAGCTATACCAGGTCTTCTCTGGTCCCATACGAAGCATAGAATTATTTTTTCTAAATCTGTAAAGAATGATGATGGTATTTTGATAGGGATTGCATTAATTCTGTAGATCACTTTAGGTAGTATGGACATTTTAACAATATTTCTTATATTATTCTGGATAGAGCTTGAGCCCATCCTTTGAAGTCAGGTATCACAAGAATGGAAGAACATGCGCCACATGTATTCACCATAAAATTGGTACTAACTGATCAACACCAAAGTGCTCACATTGTAGTAATATTCACTGGGTGCCAGTCAGGTTGGGAGGGTTGGGGGGCATAAACTCACAACTAATAGCGGTGGAGCACCCTGTGTGGGGGAAGGGAATGCTTGTAGCCCTGGGTTGAGCGAGGCAAAGACGTTACATGTAACCAAAATGTTTTCACCCTATAATATCCTGAAATAAAAAAAAAGAAACTAAGCTCCATTGGTTTCATAGTAACCCCATCTCTGATAAAGGATGCATTCTTTATCAACACCAAAAACTGAGGAATAAAGTATAAATATAAGGATTTCAATTAAATATGAGACATTTCCTGACAGGGTTGGTGAATGTTGACATTATCACTTAATAGATATAGAATTACAAATTCAATATTCATGGAGATGTTAACTTCTTAGTTCCTTTGCCTTTCTTTAAAATGCAGATGCTCCTCAACTTGCAATGGGGTTACATCCTGATGAATCCATCATAAATTGAAAATATCATAAATCAAAAACGCATTTAGTACACCTCACCTACTGAACATCATAGTTTAACCCAGCCTACTTTAAACATACTAACATTTACATTAGTCTATCTTTGGACAAAATCATCTGGCAATACAGTACACTGTAAAGTATTGGTTGTTAAGCTCATGATCTCATGGCTGATTGGGGGCTACAGCTAGCTGCCACTGCCCAATGTCATGAGAGAGTATCATGCCTCATATTGCTAGCTCAGGAAAAGATCAATATTTGTAGTATGGTATCTATCGAGTATGTATCACTTTCATACCACTGCAAAGTCAAAAAATCACAAGTCGAACCATTGTAAGTTGGGGACTGTCTGTATATTGCCACAAGGTAAATGGTAGCTTCTAAAATCTTCATAATCCAACATCTACATTTCTGTACCATTGGAAACTGAAAGCAGGTCAAAACCATATACGTCTACATTAAATAATTCTTTCTATTATCAGAGAAGCATGGCCATTAGTGAGTGAAGTATATTTTAAAGACATAAATTTTAAAGGAAACTAAAGGTAACGCTATGCACTCATTTTATTTATCTTCAGTTGTTCTTGATGGTTTACCAAAATTTGTTCCATCTTTTGCTAAGAACAGAATAGTTTTTCCTACTCTCTCCATTGTCAGGACACATACAAAACTCTGGTATTATGTAGCTACAAAAGCATTTTGTTTTGTCCTTTCTTAAAAGAGATAGCCAATGTTTTCTCACTTTCTTTATCATTCTCATATAATACAAACAAAACAGCTACCCCAGAAGGATGTTGGGTAGACACCGAAAAACAGAATCTTCATTAGCAGTCCCCACTGCTAGTAATCTGACTACACTGGCCAAAAACTAAAGACTTCAGAAAAACTAGCAACTGTTTTCCCCCCATCAAGTTTTCTCTCCTACAGTTGCCGACCTATGTTTACATTACATATGCATGATTCTCACTCTAAACTTTATCCCTCCACCTTAAAATCACCAAACTAGTAACTTAGCCCCAGTCATTTGTTTCTACAGCAACCATCACACAGTGAAGTAGACACTGCTTCTTGATAAACTCACCTTGTAAAACAGCATATAGTTTAAATTTTTAAGTTTATATTAGAACAGAAATTTGAATGGATGCATTTAATCAGGGTGCATTAAATGCTCTAAAAAGTGATATGAAGTGATTTCCTCATAATTGGAAAAACTAACACTGAATTTTACAAAGCGTGATCTGTAAAAAAAAAAAGTGTGATCTGTAAAGATGGTTTTATAATCAAGTTTTTCCTTGATAATCATAAGCATTGCTAATGGAGTCTACAAAAATAACTAGACCTTTCTACTATAGAAGACTATAATCTAGTTGAAGAAAAGGACATTAAAGGTCCTTTAGGTAATAATAACATTACATGAATAATAACTACAAAAATATAGGAAAATTCAGAAAAGATACGACTGTTATGTGACTATATACAGATTTAGAAGAATAATCCAGAGGAAAGAGTTGAAATTACCATTTTGGAGGTCAGGTATGACACAAACACAAGGAAAGAGGCATAAAGGCAGAAGATATTTGAAAAGAAAAGGAAGATCCACTTTATTTTTGGGCAAAGTGCATTTCTAGCACATGAGGAATAGCAGAAGAAAAAACTAAAATAAATGCTAGGGACCAGAGTATGAATGTGTGCTTGAATTGAAGTTAAGCATTTGATTCTACAGATAATGCAAATCCACTGAAAAAAACCTTATAGATTAGTGAAACAATGCTTACAATAATTTAAGAAAAGTAATCTGACATGCTATCAACATCACATCAATTATAGAGGGAAAATTAGAGGCAAAGAAATTCATTCTATTATTAGAATCCCATATGGTGATGCATTCTTGAGTTCAGGGAAAAATTTATCTGGCTATAAGGAAATATTTTTGTACTTATTATTAATCATATGAAATAGCATTTTATTTAAGAATTTTATGTCTCTATATATTGATGAGATTGATCTATGGTATTCCTATGATATTCTTTATTATGTAATCCTGATCATTTTATTAATGATTTAATTTATTGAATACTTTCTACATATCTAAAACTATGCCAACTATTTTCTATCAATTTATCTCATTTCATGATTATGGAACCCCTTCTTATATATAGGAGATGACATCTAAGCCTACAGGTGGCCACTTGCTCTAGGTTACACAATCAGTAAATAGCAAAGCAAGAATTTGAACTCAGCATGTCCCATTCAGAAGTTGGCACTCTGGCCACCATGATATGCTGTCATACAGAATAAATCAAGAATGTTCTGATCTTTTTATTTATTCTAGAACTGATTCCATATAATGAAAAATATTGGTTTATCCAAATGGTGAAGGAATCCTCCAGAGAATACACTGGGTCTACCTGTATTTACATGAAAACATTTGGATATGAACCTTCTTCACATTCATTAATTAATGCAAATCTATGTATAGATGATTTACTATGATCTGTATTCCCAATTTTAGAGGTAAAGAAATGAATATGACCTAGTCCCTCCTCTAAATTTATCTCTTTCTTATGGGGAAAACAAGAATGTAAACAAGTACATTAAAATATCTGAAATGAAAAATTTGCTAGAGAGTCTTAACAGAAGATTTGAACCAGAACATAGATCAATTGAGATTATCTGATCTGAGAAACAGAAAATAAAAAGAATTTTAAAAATGAGCAAAGCCTCAGAGAACTACTGAACACCATCACACATTCCAACATATGCAAAATGGAAGTTCCAGAAGAAGGGAGAGATTAAAAGGAAGAAAACATATTTGAAGAAATAATAGCCAAAAAGTTCCTAGATTTGATTTTTTAAAAATCTACAAGTAGAAGAATCTCAACAAACTCAAAGTAGGACAAACTCAGAGATCCACACCTATACACATCATAATCAAACTGTCAAAACACAAAAAGGGAATCTTAAAAGCAGGAAAAGAAAAACAATTCATCATGTACAAAGGATCTTCAATAAGGTTAACAGCTGATTCCTCAACAGAAATCATGATGCCTGAAGGCAGAGGATGATATACAGTAGTCCCCCCTCACCTGCAGGAGATATGTTCTAAGACTCACAGAGGATGTCTGAAACCACAAAAAGTATCAAACCCAATTGTTGACAATTGGAACACATTTCTGTCTTCTACCCACAAACTTAATGCCTTGTCCACATTAACTAAGCATTTATCATGCACTGTGACTGTAACTTTTACAGCTTGAGGTAGGACAACAAAAATAGTACAAATTTTTTTCTCCTTTACAATTTCATGGATAGAAGTTTCATTTTTACTGTAGATCTTTACAACTTCAGCATATAAATTTTTTTCTTTCCTTATTAGGTTGAGACTTTCACCTTTTCACTTAAAATGCTTTATGGCTTCTCTTTGGCATGTCAAAATTGCCACCACCATTTATCTTGCTCTCTTGGGCCATTATTAAGTAAAATAAGGGTTACTTGAACATTCTCACTGTGATACTTCAACAGTCAATCTGATAATCGAGATGGCAACTAAGTGACTAACAGGCAGGTAGCATATACAAAGTGGATACACTGGACAAAGGGATGCCTCATATTCCAGGCAGAATGGAGCAGGACGGTGAGAGATTTCATCACACTACCCAGATGGTGTGCAATGTAAAACTTATGAAATGTTTACTTCTGGAATTTTCCATTTAATATTTTCAGACCACAGTTGACTACTGGTAACTGAAATTGTGAAAAGCAAAATTGCTGATAAGAGGAGACTATTGTATTAAAATATTGAAAGAAAAAAATTGTCAACCAAGACTGTTATATCCAGCAAAAAAAACATTGAAAAGACAAAGAATAAATTAAGCTATTGCCAAATAAACAATACTAAAAGAATTGGTCTCCAGTAGACAAACCCTATAAGAAATAAAAAAAAAAAATCCTTCAGGCTGAAATGAAACAATATTAGAGTACTGATAAAAGCAACTGCATAGGTAAATATAAAGGACAATATAAATTCACTTGTATTTATTTTTTGCAGTTTAGTTTTTCAAAAGATTCCCTCCAGAGGGTGTCAACAGAATAGGACAACCTTCTGTTTGATTTATTTCTAATTTGGTCTTGAGCTCTCTCTCTTGGGAGTGGCTATAAACTCAAGCCCTGCCCTGATGGAGTTCTAGAGGATTTGAGTGCAAATGTTTACAGTGTGCCTTTCACAGGATACTCCTTTATCCTAGCAGATTGCCTAATGTCTAAGTATCTGATCCCTGACCAAGTGTCCTTCTCACAGGAAACATGTTTTCATTAGCAGACACCATTATTGCTCTTGTCTGACCTGTGTTTAAGATTCATGTCAAGACAGCCACTTTCTAGAAGAACTTTGGGAGAAAAGTTAGATTCAAATGTGTCAGTCAGTTGAGGCACAGAGGAGACAGCACAATGAAACTCATGAAATAACAGATTTAGTATGTTGCTTACAGGACTGGCAAAGAACAAAGAAGAAAGTTACTAACAAGGACTAATGGGAAGGTCTCAGGGACATGGTGCTCAACCAACATGTAAAGAGCCAGAGAGAAGTGGACCTGTGGGCTGAGGCCCTTATTGGCGTCCAGGGTGTTACCCAAGCAGGTTTCCCACAGGAAGTGCAGAGTAAGCAGACATGAGTTTCGTGGGAGAGTGGTCACTGCAGCATATTTGCACAGACCATGCAGGGTGTGGGTGTCAGTGTGATGAGTCCAGTAGGTTGAATCTGTATGTCCCACAGGGAGGCAGTTATCAGAAAGTGGTTGCACAGGGAAAAAAATTGAATCAAACATATTGAGGAACTGGCAGCAGGCAGAAAGCTGAAAACTGTGTCAAGGGTGACTAAGCCCACCTTTTGGTATGGGACTATTAACACTATTCTCAAAATGAAGGCCAAGGCAACATAAAATTACAAGTATTCTTTGCACTTCGCCCATTGCAACAGACATTGTCTTAGTCTACTCAGGCTGCCAAAACAAAAAAACCACAGACGGGGTTGCTTAAACAACAGAAAGTTATTTTCTCACATTTCTGGAGGCTTTCAGTTCTACATCAATGTGTCCACTGATTCAGTTCCTGGTGAGGGCTCCCTTCCAGGCTTGCAAACAGCTTCCTTCTCACTATGTCCTCAGATGACAGAAAAAGACAACTCTCTGACATCTCTTATTCTAAGGACACTAATCCTACAGGATCAAGGTTCCACATTTGACCTCATTGACCACGTATGACCTCATTGAACCTTAATTACTTCTTTAGGGGACCTATGTCCAAATCCAGCCACACTGGGGGTTAGATCTTCAACATACAGATTTTGGAGGGATGCAAACATTTAGTCCACAAAGCAATATTAGCTATTGGATTCCTCTTCTTCTGTTCCACATCTCTGCTTCCTCATTCCTACTTCCCAAGATCGTTTTCCAAATAAACTGCACACAAGTGGATGAAGCTCTGCTTTCATGGAAACTCAGGCTATGGCAAGAATTACTTCCAGGAATTTCCATAGCATCACTGTTTGCATTAATAATAGAATAAATAAATAAATAACCTAAATGTGAATTGACACAAGAACAGAAAAACATATTGTGGTATGTACATAGTGGAATTCAGTACTGGAGTTAAAATAACATAAGACGCAAATCAAAAAAGAATATATACAATATAATCCCATTTATATAGAATTCCAAAACAGACAAAACTCAACAAGATGTTGCTTTTTGTTTATGGGATTGGTTCACATATGGTAGGACTAGAAAGAAATCAAGGATATGATAAACATCATTCAGTGGGTACTCCTGGGAATGAAGAAAGAAGGCTTCAAAGTTATTGGTAATGTAATTCTTAAGCTGGATGGTGGGTATATATATGGGTGTTGGTTTTGCTATTTTTTCATCACGCCTGTATCTTTACACCATATATATATCACATTCATAGTTTTATAGGACTATGTATTTGACATCTTATTATAAAAAGTCAAAAATATAAGTTTGAAAAAGGAAAAGTGGGTTTTAAAAAATACAAGCTTTATTAAATATTGCATTTATTTAACTTAAAAAAATGAAACAGCAAAGTTGTTTTTACCAACAACATTTTCAACTTCAACTAGGGGAAATTCTAGGAAGAAAAAATTGTTTCTACCCTAGGCAGTATACATTTTGAAATCTACCAGTGGGAAAACATCCGTCAAGAATGAACTTCAGGAGGGAATTAATTTTATAATTTACTATCTAGATAGCTGCCAAACTTTAGTGACTGAAGCTCTAAACCAAGCAGCAGCAGATCTAAGGCCCTTTTTTTCCTTCCCATTCACGTTCCAGCTCTGCTACCTGGATACAAGCCAAGATCTTAGATGACTCAATTTTTCACTCTATCAGATGAAGACAATACTTGCCATCTCCCAGACAGAGGTTATGAGGATTAATCTGTCCATAAAGTATTTGAAGGTCCTTGTAATAAAGATTAAAACCATATATAAAATTTTTTGTCTATAGGTGTGAGTTTTCAGGACCAGTTACCTTGAAACTGTTTATTCCCTAAGAATTAGGCCTGCAGTTTAATTTCTTATGACATCAAATATGTGGTTCAGTCTTATTTATGGGTTTATGATCTTGATTAACTAGGCTTCCATTGATATGGTTACTTAAGAGAGATAATAGCAATTTTTCACCTACTATTTTTGTGTACATTTACTCTGCCTGAAATATGGTTGAAATTTAAAATATGGAAGCTGGTTACTACTTACTCCTAGATACTATTCTAGAAGTAGCACAGGACGGGCCATATTGCTGGTTTAAAATCCAGAAATGTAAATCTGACATAAAATGTAGGCATAAATATTTATTTCAAAAAATGCACCTGACCTAGCCAACAATGCTTTTTTTCTTAATTAAAAATGAAATCATTAACATTACAATGCCATTTACATATTAGTATTTATATGTTGTTAGCATTAGAAAGAAAATGCCTTTTAGCAATTCACATCTGTCTCTTCTCTAAACCTGTTAACAATTCTTATTTACTATATTGTAAAGGTATTTTATTCTCAAGATTTAAGGCATTAAAAAATAGCTCCATGCCTCAAGTCACTGCAGCTTCAGCGTTAGGAGACTTCAGTTTTAGCTTTCAGACACATTGAATCACCAAAGCCTTTTCCACTCTGTTTGCGGTTTAACAGCGTCTTTGAATGTATTTAATAAGCTCACTTTTCTTTCCACCCAACTTTTTCTATTCATTTTTGCATTCATTTATTTATTCATTCAATGGACATTTATTAAATGCCACTTACTATGTGCTGAAGTTTTGCTAAGTGAAGAGGTGCAAATAAAAAGTCATCCCTGCCCTCACAGAAATTCATACTCTAGTAGGAAAGACAAAGAGGAAATATATGATTATGATTCAGTATTTTTTTAAATCAACAGTTCACAGAAAAATTAAATTCATTTTTGTAGTATCCATGCGTGAAGGATTAAGTCACACTCCTGACAGTTAAACCTCTCCATGGCTTCCATAGGTTTCAGGATGAAGTTGGACTTTGTACACCGGCAGTGCCACGAATGTCCCTTGTTCTCCCCTGTCAGGACAACAGTCCTTGAAACTGAGTGACTTCTTCACAGCCCAAGCTATGCCATACGTCTCTCTTCTCCTTTCCCTATGCTGCACCCTCTGCTTAGCATCCCTACTAGCACTTTCTCTTTTGCTAGATCATTCTTTGGGTTTCAACTTAAAAGTCTTCTCTGGAAAGATTCTTCTGAATCATTTAGTCTTATTTAGATGCCTCTTTTCTTAGTTCCTATAGAACTATGTGAATATCACTCATATGACATTTATATTTCCCTTTAAGTTATTTCCCCTGGTATACTATTCAGTCCTGGAAAGTAACATTATCTTATTTATCTTTGACCCTGTTACCTATCCTAGTGCTTTCCTTCATAGTATTTACTCTAAAAAAAACTCTGCTGACCTAATGCTTTACAAAATGAATAAATAAATATACCTGTGTGTAAATATACATCTGATAGAAGAAACTATCCTAAGGAATTTTAAGAGCACATTGGAGGAGCACATAACTCAAAATGGGTATGAATTTGGGAGGCAGGCAAAGGGTTGAAAGCTCCTGTGCAGAGGTGGTGTTTCCTGTGGCAGCTGGGAAGGGTGGATAGGAACAGCCAGGCACGGTGGTGGAGGAAGGAATGCTTGTTGATATGCACTAGTGTCTTCATGCTGAGGGAGGAGCATGTACAATGGCACAGATATGAGTGAAGGTATCCAAGTCTTTCGGGAGAATTGACCAACACGATAAAAATAACTGCCTATCCATCGCCAAAAGTAGAGTACAAAGTAATCAGAGTTTCCATTTGGTCATCCCTATGCTTAGGTTATAACTGAGTGACTAGGTTAGCAGTTCTCCACCTCCGCTTCATTCTTTCCTTCCTTCCCTGTCTCTCCTTACAGCCTCTCTGCTTCTCTATTGCTCTCTCCTCCCAACCTCATCCTTCTTTGCTTATCTTCCTTCTTTCTTTTAAAGCATCTCTTTACAAGCATTTGTTCTCTCACAATTCAGAACTTTCTTGGAATTTAAAAAATCATCTTGACCTACTCGATTTTACAGAAGAGGAACATGAGGTTCAAAACAGATACAACTCTTGTAACTTCTTACACAGCAGTCATTCTTAGTGTTACAGCAAAAAATAGGACTCAGTCTCCTAACTTGTGTTGTTGTTTTTTTTTTTTTTTAAGACAGGGTCTCACCCAGGCTATAGTACAGTGGCATCATTATAAGTCACTGCAACCTCAAACTCCTGGGCTTAAGTGATCCTCCTGTCTCAGCCTCCCAAAGTGGTAGGATTACAGACATGATTCACTGAGGCAAGCCTCAATCTCTTAACTTCTAATGTGATAGTCTCAGACTCTCTACTAGTAAGCCACTGCACCCTTATCCTTATGGAGTTTTAAAAATCTATTTAACCCCAGGAGAATAGTTTTTAATGATTGATTTCTCAAGGCATGACAACAGTTTTTCTCAATATGCACTATAATCTTGACTTCTTGGAGACTGCAATTATGTGAATGTTGGAACATAATATTTTTTTGACAATGTACATATAGAGCATGAATATTTCCTTCTTGCTAAAATATATTTTGTATCAAAAGCACCATGTATGTAAGTGTGAGACATTATTATATTAATGGCTGGCATAGGCATTCCACCTTAGGAATTCTATATGAGATGGGGTGGCCCTATTCATGTGTACTGAGGAGTAAGAAAGAGTAGCAAGTGGAGCTGGCAAGAAACTGCCTCATTCCCAATGAAACCTCAGGTCTTCAGTAAAATTATTAAACTCTTGAAATGTTTGGTGTAGAGTGATCTTTGGTGGAAACTGATAAATGATGGGCCTGTTTGCTTAAGTTGGTTTAAATTAGAAGTAAGAAGGCACACGTTGGTGCAGCCATTACTAATACCTGTCTAAAACCCAGATCCCCTTCTTCTTTATTAACAGAACCTCATTTTTTTCTAGCATGAAAATGTGCCCAGGTACACAGTTCTCACCAATGAGACGCAAGCAGTAGACTGATGGGGATTTCAGTTACCTAGGGTAGGTGCCTCCTGAACTCCTCCTTTTCTTTTTTCCTACCAGGAGTATAATCAGGAGATTGTATGGGAGGCAGCTATCTGGCAACCAGGTGGATAAAGATAGTACACTGAGGAGGGAGGACCAGAAAGATGGAAAGAGCCTGAGGCAATGATGACATTGTGAAGTGAGACTGAGAAAAATAACCCCATCTTTAATTGAGCCATTGCTGTTGCATGTTTGTTACACACTGCTAAAGCAGGTTGTAACTGATAAATATACACAAACATAGAAGAGGGGAGAGATAGGACCATGAAGAAGTAAGCTGGAGGATAATTTGTAGGAATCATGGTGAAAGCTTTGAAGGTTCACAGATCATGAATTGAAGTTTAAACGAATTATAATCAAAATCTCAGGAAAATGGAAGTTCCATTGTACATCTTTGCAGCATTGTGTAGCAAGGATTTCAGTTTAGACTGCATTTATGTTTATCCTAGGACTTGGACATATCTGGGAGAGCCTATACATCTCAGGAGGTAGGAATAGCAGGAGTCTGTTTTTATGAGAGTCTAAAGAGCCTCTGAAGAAGAACTCATTCTTAGGGGAAAAAACATAGATCTATAGGAGATTGTTTCAAGGATAATGGACTTGTTGTCCGAGGGGAAACCTTATGCACAGTACTTTTATATTAGATTGCTCTCTGGCTAAATGCCTGAGGACTCCTGCCTATGTCCTAGGACAAGGAGACTGCAAAAGGAAAGGATAAAGCTAAAATGTTCATTTTCTAAATACCCTCCCTAGGATTTTTAGCACCCAAAGTATCAAAATTCTTAATACCAGCTGTGATAGGAGTAATGGTGCTGAATGCAATCACCACAGCGGTAGCAAAAAGATTGGTAAAAGTGACAGGCACCACAGTGACAATTTCAGGGTCCTTAAGTACAGCCATAGACATCTTGGTATAGAGCTCTGAATTTACCTATACATAACACAATTATTGATGACTATCTGTGGAAGTCATAATTCTAAATCTGTCCCTGTCCCAAGATTCCCAGTATCAAGTTATTCAAACACCTATTTAGGTACTGTTGTGAAGGGACTCCACAGATGTAATTAAAGTTACAATCAGCTGACCTTAAGGTAGAGTAGGACCAAGGTAATCACATGAGATCTTGAAAGTGAAAGAGTAAGGTAGAAGAGTGAGGCAGAAAGAGAGAAAAGAGAAAACCATGATGTGAGAAGGACCTGACCTGCCACTGATGGCTTTAACAATGAAGGAGGCAATGAGCCTGGGTATGCAGATGGTCTCTAGAAGCTGAGAATGACTCTCACTGACAGCTAGCAAGTAAAAAGAATTTCATTTAAAAAATACCTAGGAATATACTTAACTAAGGAGATGAAAGATCTCTATTAATACAAAGAGAACTATGAATCACTGTTGGAAGAAATCATAGATGACACAAACAAATGGGAAAATATACCATGCTCATGGATCGGTAGAATCAACATTGTTAAAATGTCCATGCTGCCCAAAGTGAGTTACACATTCAACACAATCCCCATCCAAATACCAATGCCATCTTTCAAAGATCTAGAAAAAATAATTCTAACCTTCATTTGGAACCAAAAAAGAGCCTGAAGAGCCAAAGCAACCTTAAGCAAAAAGAACAAATCTGGAGGTATCACATTACCTGACTTCAAATTATACTACAAGGATATAGTAACCAAAACAGCATGGTAGTGATATAAAAGCAGAGACATAGACCAATGGAACAGAATAGAGAACACAGAAATAAAACCATTTACCTACAATCAATTGATCTTCAACAAAGCAGACGACAGCACACACTGGGGAAAGAAGTCCTATGCAATAAATGGCCCTTGGAAAACTGGATAGCCACATGCAGAAGAATGAAACAGGACCCCTATTTCTCATCATATACAAAAATTAATTTAAGATAAATAAAAGATTTAAATGTAAGGCATGAAACCATAAAAATTCTAAAAGAAAATGAAGGAAAAATTCTTCTAGACATCACCCTATGCAAAGAATTTATGACTAAGACCCCAAAGGCAAATATGGCAACAAAAAAAATTAATACATGGGACCTAATGACATTAAAAAGCTTTTGCACATCAAAGGAAATAATCAACAGAGTACATAGACAATCTACAGAATGGTAGAAAATATTAGCAAACTATACATCTGCTAAAGGGCTAATATCCAAAATCTACAAAGAACTCAAAGAAATCGACAAGAAAAAAAAAATCAAACAACCCCATTAAAAAGTGGGCAAAAGACACGAACAGAAGTTTTTCAAAAAAAGATAGACAAATGGCGAACAAACATATGAAAAATGCTCAACATCACGAATCATCAGGGAAATCCAAATAAAAACTACAATGAGATACCACCTTATACTTGTCAGAAGGGTCATTGTAAAAACCTCAAAAAAACAATAGATGCTGGACTGGATGCAGAAAGAAAGGAATGCTTATATACTGTTGGTGGGACAACAGAGTTGTAAATTAGTGCAACCCATATGGAAAATAGTGTGGAAATTCCTCAAGGTAATAAATGTAGAGTTACCATTTAATGCAGCAATGCCACTACTGGGTATCTATCCAAAGGAAAAGAAGTCATTTTATCAAAAAGATACCTGAATTTGAAGGTTTATCACAGCACAAATCACAATTGCAGAGATGTGGGATCAACTTAAGTGCCCATCAATTCATTAGTGGATAAAGAAAATGCAATCTATACACACACACATACACACACACACACACATACGCACACACACACCATGGAGTACCATTCAACCATACAACGGAATGAAATAATGTCATTTGCAGCAACTTGGATGGAATTGGAGAAGATTATCCTAAATAAAGTATCTCAGGAATGTAAAAACAAACACCACATGTACTCACTAAAAATTAGGAGCTAAATGATGGGTACACAGGCACAAAGAGATGTAAAGAATATTGGAAACCAAGAAGAGGGGAGGGCGGGAAGGGAGTGAGGGATAAAAACTTACCTATTGAGTACAATGAACACTATTCTGGTGACTGGCATGCTAAAAGCCCCAACTTAAGCATTGTACAAGGTATCTATGTAACAAAAACATTTGTACCCCTTTAATATTTTGAAATTTTTAAAAAGCCACCTACAGTTGAATATTGCCAACAACCTGAAATCAGTTTGGAAGCAATTTTTCCCCAGAGGCTCCAATGAGAAATGCAGCCCTCCCAATACCTTGATTTTAGTGCAGTGAGATCCTTGTGTGATTTCTGATCTATTAAACTGTGAGATAATAAATTTTATGTTAAGCTGTTAGATTTATAGTAATTTATTATGACAGTAACAGGAAACTAATACTTTATCCTACATTTTTATAATTATTTCTGCTCTACAATCATGCACCCCAAAACTACATTTTGGTCAAAAACTGACCACATACATAAGGACAGTGGTCCCATGGGATTATAATACTGTATTTTTACTGTACCTTTTCTATGTTTAGATACATAAATACTTACCATTGTGTCACAATTGCCTTTAGTATTCAGTACAGTAACATGCTGTACAGATCTGTAGCCTAAGAGCAACAGGCTATACCATATAGCCTAGGTGTGTAGTAGACTGCACCATCTAGGTTTGCACAAGTATACTCTGTCATGTTGCCAAAATGATTAAATTGCCTAATGACATATTTATCAGAATGTATCCCCATCATTAAGCAACACAGGACTGTATATCTGTCTCCTCTACTAAATTCTCATCCTTTAGGGCAAGGAGAATGTCTAAGTCATCCAGTTATTTACTTGTTTGGCTACTCCTAGTCAAGACTTTCCTCTATTTTTTTATGTAAAATTTCTAGTGTCTTTCTTTTAAAATACTCACAATGTGTTCTCAAATATCTCTTCAAGAACAATGGTTGTATCAGATTATTACTAAGGTCTTTTTGCACAAGGGAAAATAAAATCTAGTCTCATTTGCATCTCAAATAATAAGGCTTACTTTTAAAATAGGCATGTATATTTTGTTCTTATTTACAGTGCTGATGCTGCGTTTGCTCCTTACTAACACATTCTTTGGAAAGAGTTGCAGAAATAGTGTATGCTTCTTTCATCCCTTGGTGATTTAAAGTTGTCCTGATATCTTTTCACTGCCACTTTTTATTTTATTGCTTTTCCATTTGTGCTTAATTCACGTCCCCAGTAGAAATTTATATTTAAAAAATCTTTCTGTTTTGAAAACAGAAGTAAAATATTATATTAAAAAAATCACAGAACTGAACTCTTGATTCTTTTTTAAATGATTATTTTAAACAGGTAAAATTATGAGCCTTATGCAGATAGAAAATAAACACATGTTGAAAATTTTATTTAATTCGTTATTGATGAGTGAACTGGTAAGATGTGAAAATTTATTCAAAGGATAATCCAAAGAACAGTCACATTGATAGATCAGAAATACTAAACGTGAACTTGCAAATGGAGGCAAAATTGCTTCTTCATAGTAGGGAGAGAAATCTCTTGAACATCCACCTGATAGCATTTTCTTGTGTGTCTATAGATAAGAATTATTTTGCATTGCTATCAGTTTTCTACAACTAAGATATTGTAACATAGATCAATAGTAATGAAAAGTGCAAAGCCCTCATAGAATCAGAATCACCAGGAAAGGAATGATCTAAATAAGGCATAAATTTCCACTGAAACACAAAATTTCCCCTACTCTTTTACGTATCTCAATTTGCGAAACATGATTGTAGCAATAGGAACCATAAAATGGTAATAGCAGACAAGTCTAACTATATAGGTTTTCCAGAGATCTTTATGCTGAATTAGAAAATTTTAGAGATAGTAGGTAGCAAAACTAGCTTGAAACTTTTTAAGAGATCTGAGTAAAAGTAATAACAAGTATCATTAGGAATGGAAAATAATAAACAAATATAGATAATTTCAGTGAAGGATTAGCCATGTTTTTCATCTCAAGTAAGAGGGAAAGGGAGAAGATACATCATTGATGATTCTGAGAAATTTACATCTGAAATCCCAGAAGAACAGTGTTGGATATTGTTTTTCAGAGAAATACAGAAGTTATAGGGTAGAATTGATTCTGAATAGATAATAAAGAAATTCGCCTTCTTTCATTTTGAGATGATGGTGTAACACTCATATCCAAATTTCTTAAGTATAGGAAGAATTATTAATAGTGCCTGGATTTGTAAGATTGCCTAATTTTACAGCTCA
This sequence comes from Propithecus coquereli, assembly GCF_000956105.1. Lineage (NCBI taxonomy): Eukaryota > Metazoa > Chordata > Mammalia > Primates > Indriidae > Propithecus > Propithecus coquereli. The sequence goes on along the minus strand of NW_012143079.1, from coordinate 293,324 downwards.
TGTTAGAAATCCCATTTGCATTTCACACCACAGCACACCTTTCAACCTAATCTCTATTAGTAATATTGATTTAACATTTGGTGTTTTATTTCTCAGTGTGTTCAGAGCCCTAGGCAAGAAAGGACATGCTAATTTGGAACTCCTCAAATTAAACACAAACATTCAAGATAATGCTACATTTTTTAAATTTGATATTTGTGATGGTTTGAATGTCCCCTCCAAAACTCAGATTGGAATTTAATTACCATTTTGATAGTTTTTAGAGGTGAACCTTTAAGAGGTGATTAGGTAATGAGGGCTCTGCCCTTGTGAGTGTATTAATACCATTATTGTGAGAATGGGCTCCTAGTAAAAGGATGAGTTCAGCCTGACTCTCTTCTTTTCTGTCTCTGCACTCTTTTCCTCTTTCGCCATATGACGCCTCCTGCCACGTTGTGAAGCAGCACAGAGGCCCTCACCAGATGTGGCACCATGCTTTTGGTCTTCCCAGCCTCCAGAACCGTAAGCCAAATAAACTTCTTTTCTTTATAAATTATTCAGTCTGTGGTATTCTGTTATAGCAGCTAACAAACTAAGACACGATTGCTTTGCTGTTTTTTTTAAATTAACCATATTAAAAAACAGTTTTCTATTTTTTCATTTCAAATACAAAGGCTTTTTGGGGGGGAGCGCATAATACATTCTATTGTTTCTTCTTTTTCTGTCCACCATGAGAACACTTTTCATACTACTTTCAATTCAAATTTTAATCAGTCAAGCTACATATTAATGTTTTACAGTACAACCTAATTTTATTTATTCATTTATTTCAGCATATTACGGGGGTAGAAATGTTTAGGTTACATATATTGCCTTTGCCCCACCCTAGTCAGAGCTTCAAGCATGTCCATACCCCAGTTCCTATTACACTTATCTGAGTGGCCTCCAAAAAACTACTTAGGCTCCCTAAAGCTTAGGACTGTAAATATTTCAACAAAATAAAGTTTTTGTTTCCTTTCACCTCTTAAATTGTTTTACTGTGAGTGATAGAGAGCACTCATTTGCAAACATATTAATCACAGGTCATTCTGGCAGAAGACCACTTGGCTACCTACCACATTCATTTACACAGGTAAAGCAAAAAGTAAATATCCTCAATTAATAGCAGTTTAACTGATTTCACCATTAAATATCAATTAGTTAATGTCAATTGTAAATTACTTGCTTTAAAAAGCATTTATTAATACCTGATATCAGATATTGTGTTGTTAAATCATAAATACTAGTATTATATATGCAAATGTTCCAGTGACAACATGACTAATCAGTTGGGTCCATTATTACTTGCCAAAATTGAACATTGAGGACTCTTATTAAAAGTGAGGTTTACACCCTTATATTAAACAATTAGAAAACTCATTCATATTATTAGGAATATTCGATAACTTTAAAATCTTTAAAATGCTAAAATTATCATTACACGGCTGATTAGTCAGTCCCCGTTATTTGAGATGTAGAATTATACATTTATTTTTAGCTCTATATTTTAATATTTAGGAAAGTTTCAAAGATGAAATAGCATTACAGTATTAACTATCTTATATATTTAGTATGTAACATTTCCTATATGAATTATCCAATAAAATGAGTACTTATATTTAATCATCGCCATAAAAACGTAACTAGTGTTTTCTGATTCACACACACGCATATATTCAGTTTCATTATCTTAGTATTTTAAGTGTAATTTTTTAACTTGTAAGGTTGGTGGAGAAAAGAAGGAAGAAAAAATATATGCTTTATTGAGTTCCTTATTTTTTCTCTCCTGAATAAAGGCATTTAACCTTCAGGGATCTCCTTTAAAATGATTTAGACAAAGAAACGCGATTACCAAGTAACTGTTATCATAACCTTATCCACTCCCTTGAGAAACGTGAAGAATGGCCAAGCAATTTTCAGCAGCTTCAGACTGAGTTCCAACACTGCCTTCCCTAAAATAGTCAGAATATAAGTCATACAAACACATATAGTTTGAAGGCTTCCCTGTTGGTTCTACATCTCCAGGATAATAAAAGTAGGTTCAAAGTAAAGCTAGTAAAATTATCACTTACAAAAGTAAAAGTGCACCAAGCATAAAATAACAGTAGGTAAGAGTAAGGGTAGTGTATGTAAAATAAGTCAAGAACTCTGTTCTTATAGGCATATCATTCTCTGCTACTTCCAATATCCCTTCCTCTTTACTCTGAAACCGCATTTTACTGACAATATCCTGGATTTAATTTTTGCCATGAAGTCCTTTCTTATATTGCCCTTTACTGGCTGGAAAGGCCATTACGAGCCTTCTATTTTTCTTCTAAATTCTATTTCAAAATGAAAATGTGTACTTTATTTTATTTCTATTCTCTTGTATTTCATAATGGGCAGAAAAAAGAAATCAGGTGTAGCTTCAATACTCTGCCTGGAAATCTTCTTAGATCAATTTTCCACAATGCTGCAAACAGCAGTATTGCCAACTTTCCATCACTATATAACAAGGTCCTTTTCCTTTAGCTTTATGTAGCAGTTTCTTAAGTCTTCTTGAAGCATTGACAAACAGCCTCCTTGAGATCTTTTAGACTTTCATCCACAGCCCTGTTCCCAAAACAAGATCCCATTATTTAGGTTTTGTCATAGCACACCCCACTCCAAATTTTTTTCAGTTATCTATTGCTACCAAATAAATTACTTCTGAATACTTAACATATCTGTGATTTAAGAATTCAGAGAATATGCAGTTTGGATAGATTTGTTTTTTTGTTTGTTTGCTTCTTTGTTTTGGCTTAAACAACAGAAATTTATTTTCTCATGGTTCTAGAGGCTAAAAGTCCAAGACCACGGTGCCAGCAGGGTTGGTTTCCTCTGAGGCCTCTCTTCTGGGCTTGCAGATGGCTGCCTCTTTCTGCCTCTTCACATGATTGGCGCTCTGTGCACTTGAACCCCTGGCGTCTCTCTTCTTCTTTTTATAAGGACACCATTCATAAGGGCTGTATAGGCGTTTTCCTTCATAATGCTTGAGGTCTCAGCTGAAAATATTTGAATAGCAAGGGATACAAACAACTGGAAGCTGAAATCATCTGGAGGCTTCTTCAGGTACATGTCTGGGGCCTGGTCTGGAATGACTTAAAGGCTGGGATGCCCCTGGTACTTTGATAAAAGTCCTTTGTGTAGCTTCTCCAAGTGATTTAAGCTTCTTTATAGCGTGTATCCTGGGAGAATTTGGATTTCTTATACAGTGGGTCAAAGTTCCAAAAGCAAGTGCTCCAGCCCCAAAGCAGAAGCTGCATGACCTTTTATGACCCAGTCTTGGAAATCACATACCATGACTTCCACTCATCTCTATCAGTCAACACAGTCACAGCTCAGCCATGTTTAAGTGGAAGGGACATAGACACCACCTTCCAATGGAGGAGCATCAAATAACCTGTGGCCATGCTTTAAAACCACCACAGTCAGGCATTCAATCTAAGCAATAAAGGTCTAATAGTAAAGCTAGAAGTTGGTCCTCAAAAAGAGAATAATTACTTGCTGAAGAGGTAGTAGCTTTTCTCCAAACTGTAAGAGGCCTCAACTGTGTTCTTCTATTGGGGTTTTAAACAGCCTGAATTCAGCACTCTGATTAACCACAGATCAGATACAGTACATCGCTATCAATCACCAAGTGAAGAACTGGTAGGACATCCTGGAGAGGTTCATTTCCTCAAACCTGGCAATTTTATAGATCATACATAGTTTTTGACTAATTTTAAGAGAATAAATTTCACTTCCTATACTATGTAAATAGTCACTTTCTTAGAACCCTTATTGTGAAAGAAGTAAACCTTACCATTATTTGTTTCAGAAAAAAAAGTTTTGAAAATAACCACAATCCCTATATTCTTGCCAACAGACAACCTGCTAATATGAAACATCTAGAATTTCAAAGCTGATGTTTCAAATAATATAGTCACATTCTGTAGAAATGAAAAAGAATTTCTATTTTACCTTTTAGTCAAAACCATCTGAAACCCGTTTGGTTAAATACTTAAAGCTGTATATCACGTACCCAAAAAAGCATCAAACAAGTAATTCTTGCTTTGGATTTGTGATTGTCAAGATTAAGTAAAAATCACAGGAATAGTTTTTAATGAGAATCCCAGATGATAATACCATGATCATTTAAATCAGAAGTTGGCATTTTTTTTTTCTATAAAGGGCAAGGTAGTGGATATTTTAGGCTTTGTAGGTCATAAGGTCTCTTCTGTCACAACTATTCAGCTCTGTCACAGCAGCACAAAAGCAGCCATAGACAATAGGAATGGATGTGGCTGTGTTCCAATAAAGCTATTTTTACAAAACAGGTGGTAGCTGGATTTAGCCCCTGGGCTTTAGTTTGTGGAGGCTTGATTTAAATCAAAGTGTGTTTTGGGGACCGGCAACATCAGCCTCACTTGGGAACTTGTTAGAAATACAAATTCTTAGATCCTACCCCAGACACACCGAATCAGCAACTCTAGGGGTGAAGCCACAATCTGTGTTCCAGCAAGCCCTCCATGTTGTTCTGAAATTGAGTACTCGTTAGTTAAACTATTAATGTATGGTATATAGATTTTCATCAGTATATGACAGCTCTACTTATATAATATTGATTATAAACTATTAAAAAGAATGACGGTCTCCAATTCTATAAGAAACATACAGCATTTTTATAGCATTATTATATAAATTAAGCCAGCATGCTGTTAATAATGAGCTCTTATACACAAAGACTTCAGCTAATTCCTCTTTGTGTCCTCTATTCCAAGCAGCACATAGTAGGTGCTCAAGAAAGACTTTAATAAACAAAATTTAAAATAAGAAAAGGTGAAAAAGCTTGTATTTACTGATTTTCCTTAAAAGTATAGATTTTCAAGGAAACTAATTAACCACACTTACTACAATTCTTCTGCTTTCTAAATTTTGAATGAATGAATAAACGAATAACTAAAAGAGGAAGTCAAGAAAACAATTTGATTTTTCTTTGAATCTTAAAATAATATTATCTATGCCTAAATATCTTATAAGTATCAGAAACAGAAATATGCACAGCTTTAATCCCTGACAGAGGCTTATGGAAAAGGTTCACATTTTTACCTTCCAATTTGAAAATTGTCATGATTCTCTATCTCTAAAAAGTGAAAACAAAGTATTTGCATGAGAAATATTCCCAAAATGTTAGAGCAATTTGGGGACAGAGTTACTAAGGTAAAACAATGTGAATACCTCCTTAAAAAGTTTTTGCTTTCCACAAGCCCACCTTCAACTGCCACCCCTAAAACATGCCCTCCCTCACCTCCAACTTAAGCCCTTAAGGAGGCCCCACAGACACAAGGCTGGACTTAGACCAGACGTGGTAAATTGACATCCTCCAGTAGAGGGCATAAATGCCAATTGCAGAATGTTTCCAGAAATCATAGTCTTTAGACATCTTGATTCCATAGAGAAGCTCCTTTAAGTGCTCCAGAATTTACCTGATTTTCCCTCCAATTTTGTTCATAGTTGAGTTACTATTTTTTAGCACTGTGATGAGCACATGGTAGGAGCTTATTCAATATTTATTCAATGAATGTTTGAACTCACCACACACACGTATCCATCAGTGTTTTTTACATATATATTATAATAAACTAGACATTGTAATAAAAAAAATATTTATTTATCTGTTTATCCATCTTAGGACTTTTTAGTGTAAATCCAGTCCTTATATTACTCAGGAATTAAAGGGCCTGAACTAGTGTTGATCTGCTTTCCTGAAACAGTACACAAAGCAGCTAAAATCATCCATGATTAGGGACTTTAACTTTTAAAGTAGATACTTGATTTAAGTGACTTAGAGAGAAACTAATAGTATATCCTTATTTTATAAATAATGCTGCATGTTTAGCCATTTTATATCTAATAAACAACAGAGTTGTCTCTTATGGGTGTTTTTCAAATTGGTTTGCAACCTATCAGCAGATTATGAATTAGTTTAGCAGTTTTTGACCACCATTTTTGGGTGTGTATGAAAGAGAAAAGATGATAAAACTTCAGAGTGGAAAATAGCTAGCAAGAGGATTGTTTTGTGAAATTTTTATTTCAATTTTATATATTTGTATGTGACTATGTGTAAAAAAAAAAATTTTGTACTGTGAGTTACAATCAAACAAAGTTTGAAAACCATTGATTCAAAGTTTGAAAACCATAAACCAATATATGGTTTAACTCCAATTTTCTCATTTAGATTCTTCTCAACTAATCTTTACTATTAACCATAGAATGAAATGTATTAACTCTAGAATAGAATTACCCCTATAAGTTGGAATAAACTTCTGCAGTACTAAGTGACTCATTAATAGACGGGAGGAGCCAAGATGGCTGACTAGAGACATCGCTTGTTGGATCATTCCAGCGGGAAGGCTGTGTATCTGATTGAGGAGAGGGGAGAAGAGCCACAGCACAGGTGTGGATCACAGAGAGTGACGACAGAGACAGCTGGGGTCCCCATGGAGAAAAACAGTGAAGCTGAGAAGGAAGGAGATAAAGAGGAGAAGATGTCAGCGAGGGTTGAACCCAGAGAGGCTCTTGGAAGGGTAAGGGGGAGACTCCCCTCAACCTCCTAGGCACCTTCAGTGAACAGCGGGCCACTAAGCTTATGAAAGGTTTTCCACCCTTCGTGAGCCCAGGCACAGCAGCAAGTAAGAAATAGAGGGATGAACTAGCGAGACCCAGGTGTTTGAGCAGTCCATGAGGGGCTCCACACACGAGAGTGCCCTGAGAGGCTGGAGTATTGGGTTTCTTCCATCCAGACACTTCCTCTCCTGCACCTCTCCTAACTACTGCAACCAAGAAAGCAGTTTGAGCTCAGGCTGATTGGGAGCCATGGCCCCACCCCTATGCAATACAACTGCGAGAGTAGTTTGAGCCAAAAAGTTTAAGAACAGAAGCTTCTCTATGGTAGGGTCACACGCTGGTGGCTCAGATAAGCAAGCCAGCCCCAGTGCTCCTGGACAGGAGAGAGGTGAAGGGGGACTTGGGAAAAGTTTGGGACCTGGACTTGGGTGGCAAGAAAGCCCATGCGGACATATCCAATGGGAGAGTGTGTTGGGGTGCTGAGGAATGAGGATCTAGGAGCAGGCCCATCCCCCCCACCAGAACCACCACATTGGATAAGGCGGGGGGAAGTTGGAGAGGAATAGCCTAGCACCTGGTTCCATAGCCACCAAATGCCTTCCACTCAGGCACATGGGCTGACTGGTGCTGTGGCCCCTCCCCCCACTCATCACAACAGGCAGAGCAGTTTGCTCCAAAAAGTTCATGAGTGGTCATTTCTTTCTGGCAGGCATGTGTACCTGGCTGAGTTCACCACAGATAGAAGGGCCCACACCTCTTCCTTTGAGGACTTATAGAGGAACAGGGATGCACAATCTGAGAACTCCCTGCCTGCCCTAGATTCATGGAGACACATGCTAGTGTATCAGACATATAGACCAGGGGGAGGATTGAGAGCTGGACTCGAATGGTGACTGGACTGATCTGATGGAGGTGTGCTGTGGGGGTCCAAGGAGCGACGATTTCAGAGAGTTCCCACCTCCCTCCCCACCCAGAAAAACTATGCTACTGGATAAGGGAGGAAAGATCCCAGCCAGGGGCCCTGGCATTCAAAGGTTTAGGCGCCTTCCCCATGCGCAGTCCTCCCGATTTGGAGAGCTTGTCCTAACCCTCCTACCAGCGGCTCCCCATAGTGGTTGGAAAAGCAACTTCTGAGCCCTGCTGATGCTTTGCAAAACCTTTCAGCCTCCTGCAACCTGGCTGCAAACTGCCTTGCTCCTCCCCCAACCTCAGTGGTGATAGAGACCAAACAACTGCCTAAGAGCTACAGGATCCCTCCTAAAGCTTGAGGCACTCAAGTACTCCACCTGCAGAACCAGAGCCTACCATGGCACAAATGAACATCACAGTAGCAGGCTCTTTCACACAAACATCAACCAATGACAGGGAGAACAACTCTAAAGGTCATCATAGTGTCTTCCAACTCAAGCAAACAAGACGTGGCTGATTTGTACTCACAAGTACCACCCACCATCTCGGATATTAAGATGAGAGACCCAACAGAATTCACAATGTTGGGAAGAGGTGAAGACAGCAGGACAGAGGCAACCCAAGAGAATCATCAAACCTGCTTGAACACCCTATAGGCAACTCAGGACCAGCACTCTTCTCCCTGGCATAGTTAAGGATTGATCTTTGGGGACCCAGGGACAGGCCCACAAGCCAGGCCTAGTACCCCCTGGAATCAATCAAGAGGCCACATGGGAAGGAATCAGTGAAAGAACTCCAGAAGTATGAAAAATCAGAGCAAAATAACACTCCCAAAAGGAAACGACAACTCCTTACCAATGGATACCAACGAAAATAAAAATACTGAAATGACAAATAAAGAATTCCAAATATGGATTATAAGGAAGCTCAACAAAATAAAAGAGAAAATGGAAAACCAACACAAAGAGACCACAAAAACAATACCGGAAATGAACAAAAAATTTGCTGAAGAAATCAAATTATTAAAAAAATCAAATAGAACATCTGAAAATGAAAAATTCATTCAAGGAAATACAAAACACAGTGGAAATTTTGAAGAATAGACTAGACCAGGCAGAAGAAAGACTCTCAGAACTTGAAGACAGCACGTTCAAATTAAACAAGTCAGCCAAAGATAATGAACAGAGAAATAAAGAGGAATGAACAAAGCCTACAAGAAATATGGCATTATATAAAGAGGCCAAACATAAAAATCATAGGTATCCCTGAGGGTGAAGAAGAAAACAAACAAGGATTATAAAAACTATTTGAGGGAATAATTGAGGAAAACTTCCCTGGCCTTGCTAGGAATTTAGATATCACGGTACAAGAAGCTCAATGAACACTGGGGAAATTCATCATAAAGAGGCAATCACCACAACACATAGTCATCAGACTGGCCAAAGTCGAAATGAAGGAGGAACTCCTGCAAGCCATAAGGTGAGAACATCAGGTGACTTACAAAGAAAAATCCATCAGGCTAACTACAGACTTCTCAACTGAGACCTCACAAGCCAGAAGGGATTGGGGCCCCATCCTCGGTCTTATAAACAAAATATCCTGCAAAACTAAGTTTCTTGTATGAGGAAGAAATAAAAACATTTTCAGACAAGCAAACAGTGAGAGAATTTGTCAAGACCAGACCAACCCTGTGGAAAGTACTCAGATCTGCATTATATATCGATCAGCATAATAGACACCCACCAGTGTTAAATCACCCAAAAGCTGAAGCTCAGAGCCCATATAAAATAATGGCTCAAGAGGTAAAACAAAGCAATAAGGTTCTACCTAACAGGATAAACACAAATCCATCACACTTATCAATTCTTTCAATAAACATGAATGGCTTGAATTCCCCACGCAAGAGACATAGGCTGGCAGCATGGATTGAAAAAATACAAGCCAAGTATCTGCTGTCTCCAGGAAACACATCTAACCCACAAGGACTCATATAGACTCAAAGTGAAGGGATGGAAAAAAATATTCCATGCAAATGGAAATCAAAAGAAAGCTGGTATAGCCATTCTCACATAAGATAACCTAGACTTCAAATCAACAAAAGTAAAGAAAGACAAAGATGATCATTATATAATGGTAAAGGGAACAATTCAACAAGAAAACTTAACAATCCTATTTATTTATGAACCTAACACAGGTGCGCCCAGATTTATAAAGCAAACCCTACTACTAGTTCTAAAAAAAATAATAAACAGCGGCATCATAATCGCCAGAGATTTCAACACTCCACTAACAGAACTGGACGGATCCTCCAAGTGGAAAATAAACAAAGAAACATTGGACTTAAATGAGACTCTAGAGCAAATAGGCATAACAGACATTGCAGAACATTCTACCCCAAAACTACTGAATATATATTTTTCTCATCAGCACATGGAATATTCTCTAAGACTGATTACATCTTAGGACACAAAACATGTCTCCACAAATTTGAAAATATAGAAATTATAGCATGTATCTTCTTAGACCACAGTAGAGTAAAATGAGAAATCAACTTCAACAGAAACACTCAATTCTACACAAAGTCATGGAAATTAAATAACCTACTGCTGAGTGATTATTGGGTCAAGGAGGAAATCAAGACAGACATCAAAAGATTCCTCAAACTTAATGACAAAGAGGACACAAGTTATCAAAATCTATGCGATTGAGCAAAAGCAGTTCTAAGGGGAAAATCCACAGTGCTAAATGCCTATTTCAAAAAGACAGAAAGATCACAAATCGATAACCTAATGACACATTTCAAGGAATGAGAAAAGGAAGAGCAAACCAAACCCAACTCCACCAGAAGAAAAGAAATAACTAAGGTCAAAGCAGATCTAAATAAATTCAAAAATAAAAAAAAAAATAAAGCAGGTTAATGAAACAAAAAGTCCGTTCTTTGAAAAGATAAACAAAATTGATAGACTTCTCACTATATTAACCAGAAATAGAAAAGAAAGGACACGAATAAGCTCAATCAGAAATGAAAAAGGATGTATTAATATTACAACTGATACCACGGAAATACAAAATATCATTTGTGAATACTATAAAAATCTCTATGTATATAAACTCAAAAATGTTGAGGAAATGGACAAATTCCTGGAAACATACATCTCAAAGCTCAATCAGGAAGCCTTAGAATTCCTGAACAGACCAATAACGACTGACGAGATTGAAGCAGCAAAAAAAAAAAAAAAAATCTTCCAACAAAAAAAAGTCCTGGACTAGACAGTTTCATAGCTGAATTTCATCAGACCTACAAAGAAGAATTGGCACCCATACTGCAGAAATTATTTCATAACATCAAGAAAGAAGTAATCCTCCCCAAATTGTTCTATGAAGCCAATATCACCTTGATACCAAAGCCAGGAAAGGACACACCAAAAAGAAAGAAAAATATATATCAATATCCTTATGAATATAGATACAAAAATTCTCAATAAAATTCTAACAAACCAAATTCAGCAGCACATCAAAATAATAATCCACCACAACCAAGTGGGCTTCATCATTGGGATGCAAGTATGGTTCAACATAAGTAAATTCATAAAAGCGATTCACCACATAAATAGAAGCAAAAACAAAGATCATATGATCAACTCAATAGATGGAGAAAAAGCATTTGACAAAATTCAGCAACCTTTTATGATAAAAAAACTCTTAACAAAATAGGCATAGATGAAACATATCTCAAAATTACAAAAGCAATATACGACAAGCCCATTATACTGAATGGGGAAAAGTTGAAAGCATTCTCACTTAGAACTTGAACGAGACAAGAATGCCCACTGTCACCACTTTTAGTCAACATAGTGCTGGAAATCAGAGAAATCAGCCAGAGAAATCAGCCTAGAGAAGAAAATTAAGGGTATTATACTGGGGAAACAGGAGATCAAATTATCATTGTTTTCTGATGATATGATTTTATATGTAGAAACCCCAAAAAATTCTGCCAAGAGACTCCTGGAACTGATAAATAAATTCACCGAAGTCTCACGTTACAAAATCAATGTGCATAAAATCAGTAGCATTCCTATACAACAACAACAGTCAAGCTGAGAATCAAATCAAAGACTCTGTACCATTCACAATAGCTACAAAGAAAATGAAATACCTAGGAATATACTTAACCAAAGAGGTGAAAGATCTCTGCAAATAGAACTATGAATCACTGAGAGCGGAAATTGCAGAGGAAGTAAACAACTAGAAAAACATATCATGCTCATGGATTGGAAGAATCAACATTGTTAAAATGTCTGTACTACCCAAAGTGATTGAAAGATTCAATGCAATCCCCATCAAAATGCCAATGTCATTTTTCACAGATCTAGAAAAAATAATTCTATGCATTGTTTGGAACCAGAAAAGAGCCCAAATAGCCAATGCAACCTTAAGCAAAAGGAACAAATCCGGAGGCCTTACTTTACCAGACTTTAAGCTATTCTACAAGGGTATAGTTACCAAAACAGCATGGTATTGGCACAAAAATAGAGACATAGACCAATGGAATAGAAGAGAGAACCCACATACAAAACCATCTGCATATTGCCGTATGATCTTTGACAAAGAAGACAATATACACTGGAGAAAATAATCCCTATTCCATAAATGGTGCTGGAAAAATTGGATAGCCACATGTAGAAGATTGAAACAGGATCCAAATCTCTCTCCACTCACAAAAATTAATTCAAGATGGATAACAGACATAAACCTAAGCCATGAAACCATAAGAATTCTAGAAGAAAATGTTGGAAAAACTCTTCTGGGGCCTAGGCAAAGAATTTATGAAGAAGACCCCAAATGCAACTACATAGCAACAATCACAGCAAAAAGAAAAATTAATAAATGGGACTTGATTAAATTGAAAAGCTTCTGCACAGCCAAGGAAACAATTAACAATGCCAATACACAACCAACAGAATGGGAGAAAACACTCACATGCTATACATCTGATAAAGGGCTAATAACCAGGATCTACAAAGAACTCAAGCAAATCTACAAGAAAAAATTAAACAACCTCATTAAAAAGTGGGCAAAAGACATGAATGGAAGCTTTTCAAAAGAAGATAGACCAATGGCCAATAAACATACAAAAAATGATCAAAGTCACTTATCGTCAGGGAAATGCAAATCAAAACCACAATGAGATATCACCTAACCCCAGTGAGAATGGCTTTTATCAAAAAGTCCCAAAACGATAGATGCTGGGGTGGATGTGGAGAAACAGGAACACTTATACACTGTTGGGGGTACTGCAAACTAGTATAACCTCTATGGAAAATAGTATGGAGATTCCTCAAAGAACTAAAAGTAGAACTACTATTTGAGCCAGCAATCCCACTACTGGGTATTTATCCAAAGGAAAAAAAAAAAGTCATTTTAGCAAAAAGACACTTGTACTGAATGTTTATTATAGCATAATTCACAATTGCAAAGATGTGAAGTCAACCCAAGTGCCCATCAATTCATGAGTGGATTAATAAAATGTGGAATATGTATACCATTCTACTATGGCTGAGTAGTACTCACCAAAAAATGAATTAATAATTAATACCTTTTGCAAAAATCTCGATTGAACTGGAGACTATTGTCCTAAATGAAGTATCACAAGAATGGAAAAATAAACACTACATGTACTTACTATTAAATTGAAATTAATAGATCAGCTCTCATGTGCACAGATGGAAGTAAAACTCAGTGGAAATCTAGCAGGTGGGAGGGGGTGGAGGGGATGAGTGAAATCATACCTAACTGGTACAATGTACACTGTCTGGGTGATGGGCACACTTATAACTTGGACTCAAACAGTACAAAAGTAATTTGTGTAACCAAAACATTTGTACCTCTGTTATATTGTGCAATGAAAAAAAAAAAAAAGAAAACAAAAAACAAGGAAGGAATAAGCCAACAGGTGAGATGATTCAACTACTAATAGTTGATGACCTAGAAACAGCAGGATCACTCAGCCAGTGCTGTGCCTATCTTGTTTTATAAAAATTATCTTCAAATAGAAAATGGCAGAAAAAAAATTGCCAAGATGGAAGTTATTGTGGTGTCTATACACAATGGAACACTATCCAGCAATAAAAAAAAGAATGAAATCCTGTCATTCATGAGACATGGATGAGCCTGGAGGACATTATGATATGATCAGTGAGATAAGTCAGGCACAGAAAGATAAATACTGCATGTTCTCACTCTTATGTGGGAGCTAAAATAAAATTGAACTCATAGTAGTAGAGAGTAGAACTGTGGTTATTAGAGGCTGGGAAGGGTAAAAGGGAGGCAAGGATAAGGAAAAGTGGGTTAACAGATACAAAGTTACAGCAAGATGGGAGGAATAAGTTTTAGGGTTCCACAGCACTATGGGGTAAATATGGTTAACAATAATTTAGTGTATATTTTCAAAAAGCTTGCAAAGAAGATTTTGAATGTTCACAGCATAAATGATAAATGTTCCAGGTGATGGATATGCTAATTACCCATCTGATTATTACGCATTGTATACATGTATCAAAATATCACTCTGTGCCCCATGAATGTGTACAATTATTATGTGCCAACTAAAAATAAAGGGAAAAAATATGGTACAATACAATATCCCACTGTAACTCTTATAAACTTTAAATTTTAGTTAATTTCATGGGGGATTATTTTTATCTACAATGAGAAAACTTTGATCCTTGGAACAATGACCAAAATTGTGTTGGATTTTAACTAAGGAAGTTAACTGACGGATATATGGAAGTTTTCGATTCTCTGAAGTAGAAATCAATGGGGACATTGTCTAGTAAAATCCTAGAAAAGCGGTCAAAAGTGAGTTGATATGGGTAAATGCACATGAATAATGTTGATGACATGTTACAAATGCCCAGCAAGACCAGGTATACTTAGTTAGGTTTTCTTATTATCAACCCATAATATTTATCATCCTTTCCTTTAATTTATACTATGAATAATGTGTCCACGTAAGAGTTAAAGTTCAGAATGAAAGTTAAAATTTCTGGATATTTATAAATACTGAATCTAGTTTCTTAGAATCAAGTGGATAATAATTTATGTATTTGAGTTATTTATTAAATTATCTGACTATTTGGATTATATAGAAACAGCTTCAAATTTTATCTATACAAGGCAAATTGACTTTGAAGTATTTTTCCAGGAATTAGTCATTAAATAACTTCAACCATTACTAATTTCTGTAATGGTTAAATTAAATTCGATTAGCTAACATTTTGTACCAAGTTCACTGTGTATATGTAGAGTCATTTCATAATATAATTTCATAAATAAAATATATTTTAGTTATTACAAATGCATGCTATTTGCTTTTATTAACAGAGTTCAGAGTGTTGACAACTGTACATAAATAATACAACATTATGAATCTGTTATTTTGCCTACAAACTGGGTTGTCAGATGGCTGCCTCCTAAAATATTAATGTAGTGGGATGAAGGGTAACTAAGAATTTAAAGAGTTTATCCACTGTTAATATATATTTTTAAAACTAAACCACTGAAAATATTTTAGATGTCTTGTTGAAAATTAAGTGGAAATAATTTTTTAGATTCTCCAAGCAGGAATCACATCAATGCTTTTATCTTTGGGTCAGCACAGGGTGTCATTTAGCAAAGTGTGAAACCTTTTTATGTAAATTATGAAACAGAAACATTTATTTATTAACTGGATATCAATGAACAGAAGACACACTTGTTACAACTGATAAGGGATCTTATGTCTACGGGAGAAAAGGGTTATGTTTCACTATCTTTGCAACAATCAGTCCAATGTTTGGTTAAGATAAGAGCCGTTATAGTAACTACATTCATCAGAAGCAATAGTAAATAACTATAAAAACTGGAACAAGTAGTGAAAAACTGAAATAAATGTAAAAAAATTGAAAATAAAGTTTAAAAATTGAAGTTTTTATTGATTTTTTAAAATTATCATCTTATTACTAGATCTCCAGGAGAAATAATAATTAAATAAATATTTTACAAATTTCCTTAAAATATTATATATCATTGATCTATTGACCTAGCTATCCTTTAGTAAGTATTTTTCAGATAATACATAGAACAAATGACACAATCAAAGTTACTTCAAGAGTATCTCATATTTTCAGGAATCTAAAAACAATATTTTTAAAGCAATAAAATAGCCTTCATAAGTAGGATGGATGCTACATATGGATTTTTTTCAAATTTTGAATTATTTAATATAGGAATCTTCATTTTTGTCAAAACTTTTATTTAATCGAAATAAATTTTCAGAGTTAAACTTTTAGAATAGCTTTAAGATACAAATAGGTTTCTTATTTGAAAACAATTTCAAATTTACAAAAATGTTGTAAAAATGAAAAGAGTACAAAGAATTCTATATATGCCTTCACCTATTGTTAACATTTTATACCATTTGCTTAATAATTGGATATGTGTGTGTGGTATGTTTTCTGAAACATTTGAGGGTAAGTAATGTACTTTATGACCCTTTCCTGTAAGTACCTCAGTATTTTGTACGAATATGGCTATTGTCTTACTTCACCACAGTCCAATTAGTAACTTTAGCATCTAACAAAGATAAGTTACTTTAATTTAGTCAACTACCATTCTTCCCATTATATCAATTGCCCCAATATTGTCCTTTATGACACTTTTCTTCATTAGAACAGGATCCAGTCTAGATTCTGGTATTTCAATTGGTTGTTAAGCCTCATTAGCCTTCTTTAATCTGGAACATTTCCTTAGCCTTCCTTTGCCTTTTATGACATTGACACTTTTGAATAATAGAGTTCTCCTTTATTCAAATGAATATTTTTCACTTTACATGTGCACAATATTTTCTCATGATTAGATTCAGGTTATGTATCCCCAGTTAGAATGCTGCATTGGTGATGTTATGTCCTCTCAGTGTCATATAACGTTCATCTGCTCCTCATTAATGAAATTAATTTTGGTCTCTAGGCAAGGTGTTGTCTTATTTCTCCACTGTGAAATTACTATGTTTTCCCCATGTAACTAAGAAACAATCTATGAAGAGACTCTTCAAGACCATGCAAATACTCTGACTGTTTAGATTTGGTATTCATTGATCATTCTTTCCATATCAGATCTTTACTATGATGTTTGCAAAAGGCTCATTTTCCAACTCCAGCATTGCCTCCACATTTACAAGCCCACCCTCAGCATTCTAAGGTGATCAAGATCCCCCTTCTCCAGAGTTCCTTCCTTTTTAAATGTATTCATTCATTCATCTATCAACTGATTATCAGGGTGCACTCAGGTATTCCATCATTTTTTTTCACTGTTTTATAATTCATTACTGAACTTCATTATTTTGGTGCTCAAATTTTCCAGGTTTGTCCAGTAGGAGCCTTCTCCATCTGGATCCTGTGCACTTGTAACATATATACAGTTGTCATCCCTCAGCTTCCATGGGGAATTGGTACCAGAACCCCTGCAGGTACCAAAATCCAAAGTCTCTGATACTATAAAACTCACAGTATTTACATATAACCTATGCATATCCTCCTGTAGTCTTCAAATCATCTCTAGATTACTTATAATACCTAATATATATAAATACCAGGTAAACAGTTGTTATACTATATTATTTATGAAAAATAGCAAGGAAAAAAGTCTGTCCTTGTTCAACACAGATGCAATCATACTTTTCAAAAAAAAATATTTTAAATCTTCAGGTGGTTAAATCTGTGTATAAGGAACCCACCTGTATGGTAGAGGAAGTACAGAAGGCAGACTGTGTTTCTTCTTGGGTTTTGTTTGTTTGTTTTTACTTCTTCCTTACCTTCTGGCACGACAAGATTTTTATTCCAGGCTCATCTTAAACTTACCCTGTCTCCTCCTAGAGATCCGTCATTTCTCCAAGGAGCCCTGGTTCCTTTTGGTGTGGAATGATATTAAACATCAATATCTGAGTACTGGGTGTGCTCTCCATCAAACAGTTGAATTCGTTCTTTGACTAAATGAGGTCTGGATGATATGTGTAAGCAATGCCTGGTTCTATTTTATCATATATTGAGATTTCATACAGATAGCAAAAATATTACGGAGTTTTTCTGATCCCTAAAAAAAGTTTTTAAAAGATATTTATACTTACACCATGATGGCACTCTTTAGTGGTACATAGAGATCATCAGATATTTGAAGGTATTTCTTTATATGATTAAGATCAATTTTTAAAAATTCATCCTTTGATTGAACAGGAAATTGGTATAACTGTTTTGATGAGGAAAAGAATTATTTCATAGATGATGCCTCAATTTCCTGTAAGGGTCCAACACCTCAAAAAATTGAAAGTCCACATATGCATATCTGCACATTACCTACATGAGTCTCACTTTAATATGTTTCATCAAGGCGTGACATCAAATATAAGAATTTGCCACATCCTCTCCAAGGTGAGATATTTAGTGGTGAGGCTTCATTACAAGTTGTTTTACTTTCTCAGGGACATTCTTTCTAATCCTCACTTTTAACCACTTTTAAGGTTCCCCCAACTTGCTCCACGGTTACAGTCATCACATTCACAAATACTGACTGATGACTGTCTTCCCTATCAGAGTAGAGACTCCCTGAGTGCAGAGACCAACATGTCCCCAGGGCTTAATACACAGCAAAACTCAAGGAAAAAAATCGTTAACTGGTTGGAAAAACCATAATCCAGCATGGAACATGTAGATAACATTATTATGAGTTTTTGGTGTATAGGTATATGTCTCAGCCAAAAGAGGAAGACCACAATACTATTTTAGGGGAGGGGCTGGGGGGGCTAAAGGAAGATTTATAAGTAAATTAGAAGTTACTTCAGCTTAGTATTTTATTATTTCATGGGTTTCCATCATTTTGACTGGTGAAGCTTTTGGTTTACTCAAATATTCAATGGACTGTGATGAATCCATGTAAACCACAGGCCTCATCAAACCCGCAACCACCTGTAGAATGTATATAATAAAGAACTTGAGATTAGGGTATATCAAAAGAAATTTAAATTTTTTAAGAGTCTAGTTAAAAACATACTGAGTTTCTTAAAACAATTATTAGCTAATAACATAACCTGGCATTGTGAAGACTTTCCACCCTTCTTGGAGGAATTAGTATGGCCCTGCTAGAAATGCTATTTCAGATTCAAAATCAAAAATATCTCTTTTTTAGACATTAGAAGACACCGTATACATTGACTCTGAATTTTGGGGTTTAGGCAGCGTGTTATGTTCCCCAATTATTATTTAAAAAGGGAATGGATGCAGGAGCCAAGCTAGCAGAACCAAGACAAATGAGCAGAAATTAAAGCAAAGTCAATAGCAGACCATTATAATGAAAAACATTCTGACAAGCAGCATTATTGTTTTAAGGAAGTAGTAAGAAATCATTTTTTCTTCTCTCTTCAGAATTTCAGTAAGATAGAAGTGAAGAAGATAAGATTTCAGCTATAGAATAAGCCATTAAATGAGATACTGAAGGTATTTTTTAAAGTGCTAGCTGATTATTTAGGAAGGATAGACATGCACAGAGAATCCATGCATAGTGTATGTAGTTGGATAGACTAGCTGATAATAATGGCATTAATAATAATAATGGTATAATAATAACTACCGTATGTGATCACCTATCATGTACACAACAGTGTATGCACAGTCTTATTTTAATAAATCTTTGAAATTTATTCTCATAATGATCTAGAAATATAGATATTACTATCCCCATGTTATAGCAGAGAATACTGAGGCAAGGAATGTCTAAAAAGGCAGTAAGTAAAGGAATCAAAATTGCAATTGAAATTTTCTCCATCATTAATATAGGTTGTGGATATGCACGAAATTTACAACTTATATTTCTACAATCAAGATTTACTCCCAGGTCATGCTCTGCATCGAACTCTGGTATTTTTTTTAAATCAATTCTTTGTATTTATTTTTTTATTTTATTTTATTTTAGAGACAGGGTCTAAGTCTGTTGCCTAGGCTAGAGTGCCGTGGCATTTATCATAGCTCACTGCAACTTCAAACTCCTGGGCTCAACCGATCCCGTGGCTCAGCCTCCCAAGTAGCTGGGACTACAGGCAGTTGCTAATTATTTTATATTTTTGTAGAGACTCGCCATTGAGTATTTTATTCAATACCTACTGTATGTCATACATTATTTCAGACATGAGATACAGTAATGAACAGAAGAGACAAAATCCCTGTCTTCATAGAACTAACACTCTAGTGCAATTATAAAGACAATAAACAAAAAAAATGGAATTTAATGCCAGGTTTTTTTAAAAGTGCATTGAGAAAAATTAAGCACTATAATTATTTTTCTCATAATTTTAAAGTAAAATTGAGTTGTGGCAGGAAAGACAGCAGTGAAGCCATGGCTCTACTCTGTCTACAAAATAAAGGTGGAACATGGTTTTACATCTGTGTCCTTCTCTGTAGGTCTAATTCTAAGTTACAATTTCCTGAGGGAAAAAAACACTTTGTATGTTTTACAGTTTCATTTGATTTGCAGGAGACCTGTGATGTCATTTTTGAGAAAATTCTTGCTAATCAAGTCTTTTGTAAGGAAGAGGATTAACCCATTCAGCCTATTATTTCCTATAATATCTGGCATCCTAGGATCCCCCACTTTATACTCAGAGACAGCTTGCCAGGAGAACGTAACTGCACTTCTATGAATAAAAATGTAGGCCTGTTCTTCTGAGTGAGTTTCAATAGTCAGCAAGTACCTTTTTACTGTTATAAAGCATCGTCTTCAGAGAGACAAAATGCTACTGTCAAAGGACTTGTTCTGTCCCTTTTGGGTGTTGCTAACAGATTTTGTTAATTGAAGAACTGCCCATTTTTTTCTTTTATGAAATTTCACTAAATTATTTTAGATTTGTTCTCACAATTAATCTATTTTACAATAAATTCACTTGACTCTTGTGAATAATTTTATACTATACTTACTCCCATATTTGAGATTTATTAGAGTTCCAGAGCCCTGATTCAGCCAAGTCCCCCAGCCTAGGCTCTTCCACAGGGAGACTACTAAGGATAGTCCTAAAGTTGGATGGTTTGGATGTTCATGAAGAAAGATCTTTGATTCTTTTCCCAGGAATTAAACAAAACGTGTCATTAGACCAATTCCTAGAGCCAACATTAAGGAGTTGATCAAAGGCCACTTAACTGAGAAATGGGAAAGTTTTTGAAGGGAAGAAAGGGGAAAAAACTGCCCCTCTCATCTGTACTCTTAAATCATGATCATTTTAATGCTACCTGTGTTTTCTATAATAATTTCATTTTTTCTCTTAATAATTCATTTTACAGAAATGTAGTGATGGTACACCACTTCAACTTTTCTAATTATCCAACTCACATATTTCCTAACTCATATATCTTTTTTTACGTAATTGACCTTATTTGATGCCTGTCTCTAGATTACACCCCAGCTCAAGGTTCTGAAGATTAGTAACAGTGGGTTTGTAATTGGCCCCGGCCACACTTTCCGAGACTAATCGTTGTGTGTGCCAGCCCAACACCAACTCGGTGCCCTAGGTCTGATAAGACAGAGCCTGCTTTTGCCTGTTTCTCTGCCTTCCAGTTCTGCCTCCTACTCAGTGCTCGCTGGAACTGAAGCCCTTCTAAGCTCGTACTGATTCCTGTCCCAGAATCTGGAACTCTTTCCCTAAATAAGTGTCTGGATCATTGCTGCATATAGAATAGTAATACATTTAGGGAGGTATTCAGAAGACTCAGGTAGATCTGGAAAATTGTATGATCACAACATTGTACTTCTAAAATTAGCCTCACCACTCACTCGTGCTCGCTTTCTGAAAATTGTATACTATTTGACTTAAGACCGTGCATTATAAAATTTAAAACATCTTATGATCTTTTTACTTTAATTATCAAGTTCCTAATGAAATATTTTTCCTTTAAAGTTGAAGTATTTGTTTTTTAAAAGATGTAATCAGAAAAAAATGTTGTAATGATATTCTGAAAAATACACACAGAGTTTCAAATTTTTAAATATTTATTGGGATAATACTTCCACTGGCTCAAGTTAAATTGACTTAAATCAACAGGGTATTTCTATTCAAAATAAAATAATAGAACCAACCATTTTGAAATCTCAATGTCTTAACAGCAGTAAGATAAAAACATTGCTCTGTTTAAAATGCTTAAATATCTTTAAGAAATATTCCTATTTCTGGAAAATAATGCAACTAACAAAAGCAAAAGTATACACAATTGTTTGACATGATGGAGAGCCTAGATTTCTCATAATTGAAAACATAAAGCCATTTCACCAAGTCAAGAAACTACTATATTATCTATTCACATTCTAATACTTTATTTCAAGGTTCTTAATGTCAGCATCATGCAGAAGAGTCTCACAAGTGGATAAGAAAAAGAATAAATGAATGAATGTTGTTGAATAGTACTATCTAAGTAGGCAAACTTGCAGGACTATCCACATTAATACAATATTAAAATAACTATGGCTTTCATCAAATTTTAAGGGTTTAAGCATAACCCATGTAACTATCTGCACCCCAAATATACTAATAGGTTATTTGTCTCTGTTTTTCAAATAATAATGCAGGATATTTGACATTTCCTGATACTGAGCCAGAACAGAAATTTTTCCTACAAATACTTAAGTGGACATAACAATAGGAAAAGCATACATTTTAAAACATCTTTACAGTAAATATAGCTGTTTCTTTTAACATACCTCAATGTAAAGAAATGATTATACAATAAAAACAAAATATGCTCCATAAAAGAAATTAATGGGTTTATAAAAAAATAAAGTCCATGTATAAATTTCTGTTAGTCTTGTTTAATACCTGGATACATTTCAGAGCAGTTTTTTTTAAATCAGATACTGATGAGAATTGGTGGAGAAAAATGAATAGAACATCCAAAGAGAAATGCACATAAGCACAGTATTTTTCACACTGGTCCAGTATTTCTGTAGGTTCCATGATGCATAACTGTAAACTGCAGAGACTTGCTTTTCAAACTGCAGGTCCCAACCTATCAGAAATTGATGAAATCACTTTGATGGGCTGGAAGGGACAGTTTACAAAACAAAAGGATTCTGGTAAGATTCTGGTAGTAGTGATGTAGTTTTGGAATCTCCTTTAATTTGTCCATAAAAACAGACAAACAAGAATAGCAAAACCAGAAACCTTTGCACGATATCTACAATAAAACTTCGCAATCCCCAAATGTGAGTACATGGGGACAAACCACAAAGAGCTAAGAGACCCAGCATCTGAGTGGCAGGAAGTGGAGGGAAGGGAACCGGCTTGATGGCCCTACGGATAATAAACATCAAAATTGCCACAGGGTGCTCACTGGACATTGCAGCAGGCCAATCTGAGAACAGAAAACAAAACCACACAGGGTTTCTGCAGGAACCAGTTCATGAATAAAGGCAGTGTTAAAATGTAATGTGGTCTAACGGCGCCCCAGCAGTCTGAATCCCACTATTAAACTAATACACCAAAGTAACTTCGAAGGCAAAGCCCCCGCTGAGGAAAACCTGCTGGGAGTAGAATTCAATGGGAATAGAATCCAAATTGAACAAGGAGAGAAACAGGAACGACAAAGGAGAGAAAAGGTTCAGACAAAAGCTGGGGGAGGAACAAAGGAGACATATGTCTAAAAAGCGTGAGGTACAATCTTTATCACTGTGTAAACCAAAGAGGGCGCTCTAGAGCCAAGAAACTAAAAAGCTATCTTGATTCACCCTCCCTCCTTGAAAGTGCGCACACACACAAACACACACACACACACACACACACGCACACACACACACACACACACACACACCCCTCCCAGAAAAACACTGTGGTCAAATCCAATGAAAATTTATTATAAGAAAAAAAAGAATAAAGAACAAAATTACCGTCCTACAATCCAGGAAAACCTGTGAGAAAGACAGATCCCAAAAGAGATAAAAAATATAAATATCAGGCTGGACGCAGTGCCTCACGCCTGTCATCCCAGCACTGCGGGAAGCCGAGGTGGGAGGATCGCTTGAGGTCAAGAGTTGAAAATCAGCCTCAGCCAGAGCGACTCCCCATCTCTACAAAAAACAGAAAAATTAGCCAGATGTGGTGGCGTGTACCAGAGTCCCAGCTATGTGGGAGGCTGAGGCAGGAGGATCACTGGAGCCCAGGAATTTGAGATTACAGTGAGCTGTGATGATGCCGCTGCACTCTAGCCCGAGTGACAAAGCGAGATTCCGTCTCAAAAAAAAAAAAAAA
>NW_012143079.1:237993-268373 GCF_000956105.1 Propithecus coquereli | reverse complement strand
CTGCAGACAAGCTAGTAAAACTACTGGACTTGAAAGAACAAAAACTGAAAGACTTTCAGCCTTCCAGGCAAAAATAAAAATAAATTAAAAATAAATAAAAGACTATATAGTTTATAGGGGAAAGAAAATTAGATTGCTCTCAGATTTTTGCACACCAATATTTTATGCCAAAAGACATAGAGTAACGTATTTTAAATCCTCAAGGCAAAAAACGGAAGTCATAGATTTTATTTCTAGCCAAACTGATTTTCAAGTATAAAGGTGACAGATAAATCACCATGGATACTCAGGAACTCAGAGAAAATTGTTCCCAGGGGCTCTTCCTGAGTAATAAGCTAGAGTAGTGGTCCCCAACATTTTTGGCACCAGGGACCGATTTCATGGAAGACAATTTTTCCATGTATTGGGGGGGATGGATTCTGGATAATTCAAGGACATTACATTTATTCTACAGTCAAATCTCTCTGCTAATGATAATCTGTATTTGCAGCCACTCCCCAGTGCTAGCATCACCTCCTCAGCTCCACCTCAGATCATCATTCATTGGATTCTCATAAGGAGTGATCCTAGATCCCTCAAAGGCGCAATTTTCCTGCTCCTATGAAAATCTAATGCCCCCATTGATCTGACAGGAAGCCGAGCTCATGTGGTGATGTGAGCAATGGGGAGCAGTTGTAAATACAAATGAAGCTTCTCTCACTCACCACCACCACCGCTCACCTCCTGCTGTGCAGCCCAGTTCCTAATCTGGGGTTGGGGAGTGCAGATCTAGAGAGCAAATTTCAGATATCCAAAAAGAATGGAGAGACACTAAAGTTAAAAAAAAAAAAAAAGGAGAAACTAATGGTGACATTAAATATATATTTACCCAACTATGACTAATTAATGGTCACATAGGAGATAACATAATGTGTAATGCTTTTACAATGCGGATGCAGTACAAACTACCAAAAAATAAGATGAGAATGGGGGTGTGTAAGAGAAATAGAATGAATGTTTTGTGCCTTATGGTTTAGATGTATAAAACAATAGAATAGAGAAGAAAAGAAAACATCAAGGTCATTCATGCATAATAATGCCAAATATTGTTTTGTGAAAGTTTTATCTCTGTTATATAAATGTATATTGGGTCAATATGTAAAAATGACTACTTGTGGGCTGTGGTTAAAACAATTTGAAACCACTATACTTGAAGATTTAAGAAGCTTTTGTAGAATATCTTCAATGACTGAATGGCATATATTTTGGTAAATTCCTCCAAAATAGTTTTTCTTTCAGCTGAAATAATTCTCACAGAACAGCAATTATAATACCGTGGCTAGTCATTCTAAGAATTTCCTAGAGTTCTACCATATTCTGTCAATTATAAGAGGCATATTTTTTTTGACATTTTAACATCTCTGAAATCAGGAGGTCTTTTACATTTTAAGATGTCTTACAATTAGTTTCTTCATACATTAAATAATTAAATTTTATTTCTTACAATTGATGGCATCTTAGATATGAAGTCATATCTAAGTAAAAATTGTAAATAATACCTATTTGGAATACAGAAAAAAACTTCCTAGTTATGTAGCACTATACAAGAAAATATATTATCATTCAAATTATACTTTTTAAACTATTTGCCAATATTTAAGAGTTCAATACTGAGATAGAATTTTTATAATTATGATTTATTGATTGCTTTATAAATCTTGGTCTTACAGAAATTAGGTTACAAGCAAAACAGAAACTTAAATAAAATTGGAAACAAATCCACAGTACTAATACCATTTACATCACTGGTGCTTACTGATATCATGTGAATTCTTTTTCCAATGATGATAAACACAAGGAAACATGATAACTTATTTTAAGTCAGTGAATGTGTTAAAATAAAAATAATATAAATAGGAATTATAATTTAGGGTATTGTTGTGACTATCATAGATTTTTTATAAGATAATGTGATACTTTTGTTTTTTAAGAGGTGGAATTTCACCCTGTCTCCCAGGCTGGAGTCCCCTCTGGAGTGCAGTGGTGTGATTATAGCTCACTGTAGCCTCAAACTCCTGGGCTGAAGGGATCCTCCCACCTCAGCTTCCCGAGTAGGTGGGATTACAGGTGCAAACCACCACACCCAGCGATAATGCAATACTTTATCAGCCAATGTATGAGTCTGGGTTCAATCAGGAGATAAAAATCACACAGTAAATGAAACAGGGGATGTTTAAAGAATTGAGTTACGATAGGAGAGTAGCTATAAAGATGTAAAGAGAATACTAAAGTATACCCTAAGGTTGAGAAGCACACCCAGGAAGAACAAACTTCTCAAGGCTGAGGTGCCGACCTGACTGGAGAAGATATTATCGTAGCCCACTGGATGGCAGAGAAATTTGCTGCATCGCTGGGCCAGAGGTGGTCCACGGTAGCTGAAAAAGTGAGAAATGATAATCCTCAAGGATGCAAGGGAGTCATAGCTAGCGGGAGGAAGTGCAAGGAGTGTAGAGGAGCTGCTGCAGGTAAGAAGCCTGCAGCATTCATTGTCAATGTCGGGAGGGCTGAAGGAAGATGGTCACCAGGCCCAGGCCACGGATACAAGTATTTTCAGGAGCTACACACTCTGAGTGCACAGTTGGGCAGAGGAGGACTTCATGTCTTCTCACAACACTGACTGACTGCAGCAGGAAAACCACACACAAGAACCAGGAAAGGTTACTTCCTTCCTCCTGCAAGGTCCTTCCCACTCCCTCTACTGGTTCAATTTACAATATGTTCATGAAAGGAGAAAGACTTAAGAGTTCCATACAGACTCTGAGAACAGGTACTGAAGGGTGAATGTGGAGCTGAGAGGCATAAACGGATAATTAGCACAGCAAGCAATCAAAAATATCTTTGAAGTGTTCCTTTCAAAAGGCATTATAAACCCTGGATTAGATACTAGTAAAAAAAAAAATAACTATCATTGGGAAGCTATATGGTGTCACAGGAGGAGGAGAATGAAAAGGAAAGAAATAGGTATAAAGAAACTATACTCATGGAGAATATGCCTAGGAACACAGGGTCCAGGTATTTGGTATAAAACATCTTTCATTTGTATAGTATTTAAGAATTTTAGGCTAGGTGCGGTGGCTCACGCCTCTAATCCTAGCACTCTGGGAGGCCGAGGCGGGAGGATCACTCGAGGTCAGGAGTTCAAGACCAGCCTGAGCAAGAGTGAGACCCCCGTCTCTACTAAAAATAGAAAGAAATTAGCTGGACAACTAAAAATATATATAAAAAATTAGTCAGGCATGGTGGCACATGCCTATAGTCCCAGCTACTCCGGAGGCTGAGGCAGAGGATTGCTTAAGCCCAGGAGTTTGAGGTTGCTGTTTGAAGCACTCTAGTCCAGGCAACAGAGCAAGATTCTGTCTCCAAAAAAAAAGAAAAAAAAAAGAATTTTATAGTTATGTGTTATCTCATTTTGATTCTCACAACCATCCTGTGAGATTGAGTCACTGCTATTATTACCAATTTATAAATGAGGAAACTGTGGCCCAGCAACATTAACAGAATTGCCCAGACTCCCAAACCTAGTGGACATCAAATGATTCAATTTTAAATTCTTAGAAATGGCATGACGAGCACTACAGTACTTTACTTGGCATTGACCATGAAATTAGACTAGAGCTGTCTTAGGGTCCCATTACCTGGAAACATGTTGCAAATAGCAAATGAATCTATCAACAAACCACTAAAAGTGAACTCTACAACTCTAGCCATCTTCGTCATTTAGTGGAACAACAGTTACTTTTCTCCTCTGTAATTGTTCTAGAAAATCCCCATCTTCTTCCAGCACTCACCCATACACACACACACACACACACACACACACACACACACACACATACACACACACACACACACATGCCACAAACCGCCAGGGCACAAAGGTGATGCTTTTCATGGAAGCTGTGAACATCTTTAAACCTTATAAGAACAAGCCCTGGCTAAATTT
Organism: Propithecus coquereli; assembly: GCF_000956105.1. NCBI lineage: Eukaryota > Metazoa > Chordata > Mammalia > Primates > Indriidae > Propithecus > Propithecus coquereli. Next base: position 264,391 of record NW_012143079.1, on the reverse strand, counting down.
TTTTAATTGGCTAAATTTTTAAAAGACATTTAAAAAAGGTTTTAATGTAAATTAATTTTAGGAAGAATTAGAGTGCATAAAGGTAAAATTTGACAACTCACAAATGATAATTAGATTTGCTATGTATTAATATGCCTGTTATTTTTCCTGACTCAATGAGTTCTTTCTCTGTTTAAATAATTTTTAATGTCATGTAATTAATCTCAGACTCAATCCATATACCTTTCAAACTTACTTAAATCTTTAGTTCTGCTGACAATACGCTGCTCTAAATATTTAAATTATGCCTGAGGGCTGAATGTTAAGAGAATTATGGCCAAAAAAACCAACAATCTGTTTCTGCCTAAAATATTCAGATAATAAAAAGTCATACTCTGTTTTGTTTAAATAACATAGATAACTTCTTCTGCCTTCCAAGTCACTCTAGATATTTTCTAAACAAACTATCATCATCAACTATGGTGTTGTTGATTTTTTAAAATCTTTCCTTGGATATTTATGGTATGATTTAATTTTCATTGTCCAGGCACTCATTTTCCAGTTTGGGTATGATGTATTTCCCGTCCTTCTCTTCGGTTCCCTGTGTAGCCATTTCATTATTACTAAATATCACCACCAGAGGGTAGGCAGGATAAGGGCAGATCAGTGAAACTAAAAATTGCTACTTGAGAGCGCCGTAGCAAAAATTTTAGAAAGCTGAGACCACTCATTGTAATTAGAGTTTCCGACTGGTAGACAGCAGCAGAAATAATTTAAAAATGTATAGTCTTCAGACTCTTCCTTTATGTGAATGAACATGATTATATTGTAACGAATAGAAAGGAATGAACAGCCTATTTTTCTGCTGCTTCTCTTTCTTTTTTCCTGTATGAGGTTTCTTTCAAATCCGCATAAATCGTAACTCTCACATTTGTTGCAATTCACAACCATAGAAAAATTGAATAAAAACAAACTTAAGTTTTCTAAATTATCTGAAATAAAATAGCTTTTAAAAAGTTCTGGGACTCTAAATATGAGAAGCATTTAATATGGGATTTTCTTGAAAGCATTTTTTGTAAATAAGCATTTTGTTTTGTTTCTTTTAAATCACACTGTTTAACACTCGAAGAACAATTTCTTAAAGTGTCTCTGCAGAGCTACAAATGCCATGTCAGGGACAGCAGGGAGACCAGACTGCAGTATGGGCTGTGTGAAACGGGTACTAATTGAAGGAACCAAAGTGGCTCTGTCAGAGAGTATTAAATATTTAAAAACAATATATTTAATAGAACTAATGTCATTATCACTGAGCAGGAGAAAAAACTCCACCTGTACACACTAACAACAGAAGACATTTGAAAATTAAAACTTAGAAAGAGTAATTGAAGGCCACAAGTAGATCTTCTAACAAAGAGCTATTCAGTTGTCCTGTTTCTGCAGATTCTTCTCAACCCATTCTGACATGAGGGATTTTGCCTCACTCCTACCTGCACATCAACATAGATTTTCAAATAAATAAAACGTTAACATATTTGTTATTGTTGGATGATACCTCCTGTTTTTAACCATTTTTTTAATTTTGCAAATTTTTACCATTGCAAATTTTGATTCTGTCAAAACAGTTAAGAAAATATTTTCTCATCATAAATAACTAGGTATGTAGGGTTTCTTTCACATGAGGTTTTTTTCTGTTTTAAGGTAAACCTAAATATTTGCAACTGACACAAAATGACAACAAATACTTGATACAGTCCCTCAACTATTTGTATTACATAAAATTTTCTAAGCCATCTAGAATTTTAAAGTTGGTATACTTAGTACCATATCCTATGTCTGATGTGAACCACATTTTGGAAGTGAAATTTTTTTTCAATCATTTAAGTTCTTCAGACTTCAGAATCATTGTTATTTATGAATAGATCAGTTCTGATTACTCTGGGCAAACAAACTTTTCAATCATCATCTGTTCTCATTAACATTACTTGAGGAATTTAGGCAATATTTTTTAATATGAAAAACCTTTAGTATTCTAATTCCCATACAGAGAGATGTAGTGATTTTTTTAGAAAAAATTTAGGCATGCTTTCCTGATGAATAATAGCCTCTTATTCTCGTTTGTATGAACCTATTACTAATTATTTGAAAGTCTGTAATTTAACATAATTATTTTAAAGTATGTATATTGTTAGTCATTGTGAAAGATATGGATTAGGAAGGACACAGAAATTCAGATATGAATCCTCATGTTAGTTTGGATCATGGAGAAAATGCAATTTTTAAAAGCTTTTTCTGATGCAACCCTATTCAGAAGAAAACATTTAGGTTGAGTTTACATGCACAACATGCTTCACCCTTTTCTTGACTATTAAAACCACTAATTAGCAGCTGTTCAATTACTTAAAATAGCCAAGCTGTGCATGCTGTAGCTAAGGACAGAATGCACAAGTAAAAGAAAACTAGTAGTAAATCTGTTGTTTCCCTTTTAAAAGATAATTGTTCAATAGGATCTTATGTCTTGATTCATTATCACAATGTGAGCATGGATCCCGCTAAGAAACAATAAATTCACAAATATTTGTCAAACATAAACATGTTTTCTTTATATCATCAAAAATGTTAGTAAAGAGCAAAACTGAAAACTAAAATAACATTTATTGATTGATTATGTATACATTAATAAATATCAAAATTTTCCCTTCATGGTTGCCATCATTATTTTCAAAATTCTGCAGCAAAATACTAACTTAATGTTGAATTTTAGATTTACATGAAATGCTTGGGGGAAAATGATTGAATTGGTTAAATAATGCCTTCATAACTAATAATTATTTTTAAATTAAGTATTATTTGTTAAATGCTTTTTCAAAGGTTTTATATTTATAGAGACAATATCATTTAATTATGTGTGGCAGAAATTATAATTAAGTATGTTTATAACAGAATATACTCTATTGATTTCAACTTGGTCATCTATTTTCTTTGTCATTTTCTTGTAGGTTCTTACATTTCTTGGAATCACCAAATTTTGTTACCTTTGAAATTAGGATCAAAATGCTGTATATCTAAAATACATTGGAAACTTGAAATTAAAAGCATTTAATAGGACAAATAAATCCAGGCTCTTTTGAATAAAGTGTCTTTCTCACATGTGGCAAATAAGTAACAATGTCCCAAATATTTTAAAAATCTTTCATTAATATAATTCAGAATAATGAGAAAATAAAAGTTGTTTATTCTTTAAAATGTAAAACATGCATATATTTTTCATTTCTTAAAGCATAGAATATTAAAAACAATTCACAAAATAGAGGGAATGTTATTTCAAGAAAGTTTTAAATCAGGAAATGTTTAATACTTTTATAATATGAAAGAAAAAAAATAGAATTAACAAAAAGATTTTCAAGAAAAGCTGTAGTCAACCCTTAACTTTTCCCTTTTGCAGTTCCTCCAAAATAAGGACAAAATGACTCTGGGGTGTGTTATCATACATATGGTATAGCATTTATTCTTGGAATTTACCCTTCACACTAAGCAATTAATTTCAAAGACTTAATTAAAAGGAATAGGAAAAAGTTTTCCTTTCTTTTTCAGGTCTACTACTTGATTTTTCCTTATTTAGCCAACATAGTTTAGCATAAACAGAATCATATCTATTTCCTGGCTCTCCTCATCCTATGAGGAATGTAAGATTTAAAGAAAATGAACATCAAGTTTCTTCTTTCTTCCAACTGCAGCCATTCAGCAGCAACTCAGGATATAGGTAAATCTATACATGCCTGTGTTGCTTTGAAAAGTTGAATGTAAACATCTACACACAGCTGGTGGGAGTATAAACTGCTAAAACCAATGTGGAAAAATGATTTGACTTTACTCAGTAAAGTTTAATATATGCATACCGTATGACCATCCCTGTGTATAACACTGTAGTCTGGAGAAATTCCTCCACCTGTGCACTGGGAGATGTTTCCAACTTCATAGTAGTAATAATGTTGTTCACAGTAGCAAAAAACTGTAAGTAATTCAAAAGTCCAATGACAGTAGATAATATAAGTAAATTGTGGCATATTTATACACGGGGACACTTTACTGGATGGAAAAGCAATAAACTACACTTATGAGCATCAGTGAGGAAGAATGTAATAAAACTAAATATTAAATGAAAAATTAAATAGCGGAAGAATACGATACGACTCCATTGGTTTCGATTTCCAAAACGGGCAAACTAAACATGTTGCTTAGGAATACATACAAATGTAGTAAAATTATAAAGAAAAGCAAGGCAATGATTAGCCCCAGATTCGGGGTAGAGACTATTTCTGGGGATGAGTAGATGGAAGAGATGTAAACTGAATGTGCACCAGGTGGCTTCAAAGGTGCCTGTAATGTTTTGTTTCTCAAATTGGGTAGCGGGTACACAGAGTTCAGTTTTTTTGGTTTTTGTTTTTCATAACGGTACTCAGTTTTTTGAGGTTTTTTTTTTAAGTTCACATATGTGCCATATCATAATATAACAAAGAAAATAAGGAATAAAGAAATCAAATTTAGTCACAGAACTGATTAGCAAATTGATGGTAATTTTCTCATTGGTTTCAGAATAGCCTGTTCACTAATTTTGCGTGTTTTCCCAACCAAAAAAACAATCAAATGTGCAAAAAGGTGTGTGTTAAAGTTCAGAGTAAACCAAGAGAGATATTAATCCTAACATACAAAGAACTAAATCTAAACTTGTCAGAGGTAAATTACAATACGGATGAGAGTTTCGGGCAGTAGTTCTCAACAAAATTGCAGTGGATCTCAGCCAGGAAGAGAAAGGAAGTCGAAAGCTGATGATACACACTGAGGGTGTGTCAGAACGGTGGTGTGAGAGAGTTTGAAAAAGGCCCCCCCCACCGGCGCCCCTGACCACTTGTTGTCTTTTACCCCTTAAAAGAGCACAATTCTCTTCCTCCCTCTCTCCTTCACCTCCACCAACCCTCAACTCTCAACCCTTACACTGGTCTGAAAGTCAGTCTTAAATATATACATATTTACATTTTTTTCTTTCAAATCAAAGACCCCAATCCTCACATTCATTCACACATCTTCAACAAATATTTATTGAGGACCTACAATGTGTCAAGAACATTTCCAAATAAAGCAGTGAACAAAACAAACAAATACCTAAAATTGAAAAAATTCAAAACATCTAAATAAAATAGGCATCACTTATCTAATAGTATTAGCACCACTGCTAAGTCTGTTAATGGAAAAACACATTTACATGTTTTAAATTAAAATATTTAATATTTATACATATTCACAGGCACTCACATTTCATTCACCAATTTTTTTGATATACAGGCAAATCCTTTTCTTTGAGTATGAACCCATCGATTGGAATTCTACATCATCCTTCTTACCTAAGCCATTCACATAATGTATTGAATATAATTTCCAGATTTAGTTTCTTTCAAGTGAAATAAAAACTTAACACTGACTAAAAGTTACAATTAAAGACACTTTAACCAGCTGAGAACCGACTTTTTGGTTTTTGCAATTTTTTTTCTCCACCCTCAGTCACCCACAACTAATTTAACAGTAATTTTATCACTTGCCTTTCATAGAACATTCTAAAAGATTCTATTCAGTTTCTCTAAAAATAACTTATTTTTCAAACTTACCTTGTATCATTTACACAATTTTTAATTGTTATGTCATTAAAATAACAACTTTAACTGGCATAAACAGTTTTGGGAACTGACACAGTTTGGGGTAGTAACTTGAAGACAGTTAATAAGAATATACCTCAAATGCTGAGATCAAGGATGAGCCAACTTACCTAGTAAGGAGGAAACCACCAGTCTTAAACATTCAGTGTCTTTGGAATCAGTCAGCCTGCTTTGCAGAAGACATGCAGAAATTCTGTTAATCCAACATCAGTCAAGAGGAGGCAAGTTATGAGAATGAATATTATCAAAACAACAGCAACAAGGGCTTGTGAGCAAGGGAATGTGCATTTTGGAGAATACTGTGGAAAGAAGATCCCTACATGGAAGATATTAACCTCTAAGAGTAAATTGATATGCATTTTGGCGGACTTAAATTCTACCCTAAAACCCAGTGGCTTTTGGTCTATAAACCACTTTAATAGGTGCAAAGTCCCCACCAGATTCATATCCTACAGTACTACTTACAATGTAAAACACACACACACACACACACACACACACACACACATACACACACACACACACAACTAATATAGAAAATACCTACTGAAGTTGGTGAGAAGAATGCTGGTGTTTCTGAGTCCTCAAGGAAGAGTGAATAGCTTTGATAAGCTACTGAAAGAAAACAGTGTCAGAAACCTGCTGGCATCAACCTATTAAAAATTGTACACTGAAGAATGAAGATCTGCATTGTCCTGGACTACTCTCTGAAAGCCAAATGAATGCCAAGTTTTGAGTTTTGTAATAGCCCTATAGAGCCTGCAATGTGGACGTTCTTTTGTGCAGACATGTGGACCCTAAAAGTGCAGACTTCACACAAGGGGTTGCCCCTGGCAGCACCCACAAGAGAAGACACAGCAAAAGGGGCCCAAATGGGTCCAAGGGAAGCAGGAGGGGAAGGGCTCTTGGATGGCCAGTTTTGAGACGAAAACCCTCTCCTCGTGATAAGAGGAGCAGGAGCAGGACGCTCCCAGGTGAGCTGCAAGCCAGACCTGGAAGCAGTGCCCATGCACCTACTAGTGCTATGATTTCTTTGAGAAGAAGTCTCTTTGAAACCGATTAATAAAAATATGAAATGCAAAAATAAAATAATAGAAATGAATATACAGTTGACCCTTGAACAAAATGGGTTTGAACTGCAAGAGTCCACTTACATGCACGGGTCCACTTACATGGGTATTTTCTTCTGCCTCTGCCACCCCTGAGACCCCAAAACCAATCCCTCCCTCCTCCTCCATCTACTTGAGGTGAAGACTTTTATGATAATATAATTTCACTTAACAAATAGTAAATAGATCTTTCCCTTCCTTATAGTTTCCTTCATAACATTTTCTTTTCTTTAGATTATTTTAAGAGTATAGGATATGCTACATGTAATGCAAAATGCTGTATGTATTAACGGACTGTTTTATGTTATTCATAAGGTCAATAGTTGGCCATTAGTAATAATAGTTAAGTTTTGGAGGAATCAAAAGTTGTAGTGGATTTTTAACTATGTGGGGTGTCAGCTCCCCTGACCTCCACTTTGTTCAACAGTATCGTAATACATTTTAAAATAAAACCATATAAAAGCGAAACAAGCAAGGCTAGCGTGTGCCCCCTCACACCTATCTGTAGTCAGGACTGGGTGAAATGGAGAGAGTGCGGGAGCCCAGAGGCCAAGTCCCCTCCACTGTGCCCACAGCCAAGGACGCAGGTGCAGACCAGGCTGGGGAGTTCCGGGGCTACGCCTACCATGAGGTCCAGCGCTTCCCTCTAAGTGACCTCCGCCCCGAAGTGTAGTTTGGAGTCGGGGCCTAGACCTTGGGTTCTCCTAACTGTCGAGACCTGCAAGCCTCCCCTCTGAGAGTCTTCAAGTCCTCTTTGGCCCGCTCGTCCCTTGGGAATAAATTCTGGTGGACTCTGGACTGTCCTAGCAGCGTGCTGGGCCTGGAAGCACAGGACGCTCAGGCCGCCCTGGCCTGGGATTCCAGCTCACCGTCTGGACCCAGCTGCCACTCCAAGCCCTCACCCCTCCCACCCCACTCGACCTTTTCTTGATGATTTGCTTTGAGTTAAAATATCCTTCAGATTGTTCCTGAAGCACCTGAGCCCAGATCTTTTATTAAGCTTTATAGCTTTTTTTTTCTTCTTCACTATTCCTCCCCTTCAGGTCCTTTTCCACCCACCTGTGTGTAACGAGCATGTATTCGCACACGTCACCTTGGCAGGCTGTTTCTCTGAGGATCCTCATATAACTCTGTCTAAAGTTTACCTTAATTTTGCTAATTTTTTTCTCCCAGGAGGTCGTGATGCAATGGTATTCATCATAGATACAGAGAGAGGAATGTTACCTACGGACTATAGGGTTGGCCACCTGGGCTTATGTCCAGCAGGACCTGGAATTTCTAGTGCCTTCCTCAGACTGCTGTAAGCACGCTGCATTGGGCCAGCTGAACTCCAGTTTAAACTGGAAACTTCTCTATAACACACCTGCCATCAGATATGTACAACAGACTACCTTTGACTGATGCAGTGATTTCCTCCCCTGAACTTTTAAAAGTGTTGGATAGCATGGGGTTCTGGTATCCTTCAAATTAAATTTTAAAATAGTCGAGTTTCACAAATTTCACAGCATTCACTGGCATAACTGAAGAAATACTTGTGTTGTAATATCAAGGTTTGAGGAGAAAAAAATAAAGATTTGGAATCACTAGCATGCACAGTCCTAGGCATTTGGATTTCACCATCTAGTCTTTTGTTTACATTTTTAATTTTTATTTTAATTTTATCATTTGATAAAAATAAATGCCATTCCTCAATCATCACCATTATTGTCCTATCAAAAAGAGTATTTTAATCCCACAGAAATAAGAAGAGTATCATCTCACAACAAAATCTAAAATACTAAATTGATCGAATCCAATCAATTGAATCCAGCCTTACCAAAAAACTCACTGGTGTCATGCTTTTTTTTTTTTTTTTTTTTAGTTTTGCCCTACCCAGTGTAAACTTTAGCATGGAATAGTACCAGTGTGATGGCCATTATTCACCAACCATGCTGTCCTAAAATCACTTTGATTGCTGGATATGTAAACCAAGAGCACTCTGAGATGCATGCTCATTGCTCTCATCTGCCAGCCAGCCTCACTGAGGAAAAGCTCCCTTTCCCTCAGTCCTCGATACAGGCACATATACTAATCATGAAGAGAAGAAAGCTTGACAATTAGGCTACTTTCAGAGGTCTCTTCTTCAGTCTGCATTATAGAGGAAAAGCATGTTTATGGGAAATTGCTGGTAGGGTACTCTTGCTATGCCCCTTTTCATAATGGCAATTTCTGATTTGGGGTACAGAATAGTGTGCAGCAAGGTGGGATGCCACTTGGGCAGTGTAAAGGGAGAGGAAAAGGACATGTCTCCGGGACATTGCAATAGCACTCCATGTGTTCAGTGGAGAAAGCTGACTAGGGACCTGTTAATAATGTATCCCTATAGTAGGGGTACATATAAAAAATATTCTTTTTGAGATTTCTTTGTACATGTTGACTTCATGAACTGACTTATTAAAGTTAGTATGGTGTAGTGGAATTGGACGAGCCAGAGTTTGAATCCTGGCTCAGCCACTTGATCATGCTTAGAACTTGAATAATTTCTTTCACTTCTCTGAGCCTGTTTCATCTTTGGTAAAACAATAATAGTAATCTTTATTTTACTAAGTCATCATGAGAATTAAAACTGCTAACTGTTCTATGAAAGGATATTTTCTTGACATGAACATATCAGAGAAAACATCTATACATATTTGCACAATAAACTAGACATGCAAATGAGCTATAAATAATAAATATTAGGAAAGAAGAAGCAACGTATTTATTACCTGCACATAATATGATACTAAATCTGAATTGGGAGTACACAGAAGTCTTAGGAAACAAGCTCTCTTATCACAGCCTTAATGCAAGAATTGGGTTCCACATCCTTCTTTAGCGTGAGTCCATGAACAGTTACAGGCCAAAAAAAAAAGAGGAACTCTCAGATAGTCAGGTAAATATGTGGGTCCGTAGACTTTAAAAGTGAGCTGAGTAAGCTACAGAAATTCCTGGCTTCTCTTTATGTTTTAGGGAAAAAATAAGACAGGAAGGCTACTGGTTGCCCTTTTTACACCAGAATAACTATTCCAAAGGACTTGGTCAAGTGGCTTTTCCCTGACTTCCCCTGGTCAGTCTCCACTGAAGTGATCATTTAAGGAAAAATCATGATGAGGACCAGTTGTCATGCCTGTCAGAGACAACACTGCTCACTAAGCACTATCAGGGCTTTCTGTGGTCTCAATGATACAAAGATGGAGGTGGTGACAGGAAGAAGGACCTCAACAGCAGCCACAGCAACATCCTTCACTAGAGAAGCAGCAATGTCTAGAGGATGGGAGCTCGGACTCTGTAGCCACACTGCCTGAGTGTGTGTCTTGGCTTCACCACTTAACCATTATGTGATCTCAAGGAAATTAGTTGACCTCCCTTTGCCTCAGTTTCCTCATCTATAAAATGGGGACCATAAGGATGTAGGCTCTACTTCATAGAAGTTTTTTGAGAATTAAGTGAATTAATACTTGTAAAGCACATATAAACATGAAAGCATTATGGGAACACTTCATAAATAATGATTCTCAAAAAATTATTCTTCCAACCAGGCACAGTGGTATGCCTCTACAGTCTCAGGTACTTGGGAGGCTGAGGTGGGAGGATCACTTGAGGCCAGGAATTCAAGACCAGCCTGGGCAACATAGCAAGGTCTCGTCTCTAAAAAAAAGTAATATTTCTAAGAAGGGTGTGTAGTGATATGTAATGATAGAGTGAATGAAATGTTTAAATATCTATTATCTGATTGCCAAGGTCGTTTTTATTTGTTTTGGTATGTTAGCATTAACCTTACTTCTTTTTTCTATTCCCAGGAGAACTATACATCATCATAAATATCAATTGAACCCTGAGAAGTCCTTAATCAATTTTTAGCCTAGCTTCCTTCCAGTCTGGTTTTTCCATTGATTTCTGGAGCTTCTTATCTCAGAATAGAAATCATTGATAAGTGTTATGCTTGGGCATAATTATTTTACATATGAATGGTGCACATAATATTTATCAATAGTGCTTACAGCCACCTGAAGATGGGTGTGGCTCCAGAGAGATGCCTCCTCACCTCCAAAGCTTCCTGATGTGCATACTAAACAGATAATTCTCTCTCTCCTCTTCACTTGTACCTAAGTCAACAGAGTTCCGAATGAATCTAAAACATAGATGTCTATTGACAGTAACTATGTGCATTCTTCCCTTAAAGCATAAGCCTGATTATTTCCCTTCCTCCATGAGCAGCCAAAGCTGTTCAAAGTGCCCTTCGCATTTGCATTTGTTTTTGTAGATGGTAGAACAGTGGTTAATCAAACTTGGCCAAGACATATGAAAGAGTCCTCCTGTTTGGATGATCCTCCATGGGGCTATATCCATATTTTTTATAGGACTCGATATAAATAAGATAAATAAAACAGGTTATATATGACTCCAAGTGAACTGATAGCTCATCCACTCTTCTCTCCAATACTGATTAGTAGAAGCACCAGTAAAAAAAAGGAAAACTTTAACATAGGGTATCCAGAGTATCCAAAATTTTATTTTGTGCATTATGAACATTTTTTAAAAATTTTTATCTTAATCTTTTAAAAATTAGCAATTTTAACCCAAAGCAATATAGTGGACATATTTAAAAATAAATAACAATCCTTAACATTAAATATTAATATATTTAGGGTTTTTAAAATAGCTGCATTGTCCTTATTTTCCTCTTTTCATCATGAGACAGGAAACATTGTATCATCTGTTCAGAGAGCAATGTGGGATTGACTGTGGACCACATTATTGATAATATAATTTAAACACATACAGCCCCAAACCTCCTGAACACTCCTATTTTCATCCCTCCAAGGTGAGATATACCAAGTCTTATAAACTGACCTCCATTTTAAGAAATGATACAAGGAATTGGTCTACTATTTTAAAGACCCAAGTTAATCTAATTCCCTAGAGAACATCAGATATTATCAACAAACTTAGTAAATGCTGTGGTAATCAGTGTTTTACATTACATGCTTAGAATTAGGCTTCATAAAAATTGTGACATGTAAATTAACCAACTTGATGCAAATAGTGTACATTAATATAGTAATAGAAACAAATGCGGAATGTCTAACTTGCATTCTAATTGTGTTAATATTACATACTTTAAACAAATTGACATAAAATATATTTGTGTGCATTTTATTTTGCAGTCTCTTTGATGTAGGACCAAGGCTTGTTCCTAAAGTATAGGTTCACTGATTAGAATTGTTTTGATTACATTACGCATATCCTTCACATATACACACACCATACTTCTAATGCATCTTCTGAAATTTCTAATATTGGCTTCTGTAAAAAGAACAAAAAACATTAGCAAAAGAATGTGAGAATCTTTATGGATTTTTGGTTTGTTTTCTTCAAAATCTTTTAGTTTTCTACATACACCTAATTTAATAGCATTTTTTAAAAAATCATATTGTCTGTAAGGAGTCTTTCTAAAGCATTCAACTTAGTTTTCCTAGAAACAACAATTTTTTCTTCCAACTGTTATTTCATCAATTTATGTAACATTTAATGCAGTTGCATAATCACAATAACACCTAGCATAAACCGATTTGGGAACAAACACAACTGACATTTGGCAGGACCCCAACTCTGATTTCTGGGAGCATAAATGTAGCATATACTGAAGGGAAGTCTACTAGCTCTAATGAATACCCTGTGGCCTTGGGTTAGTAGGTTTTGCAGAGGAAAAAGAGGGACTTTGATTAATCTGGTAAGCATAAGAAAACATGTTTGTGCTAACTATGTTCTCATTTAATTTCATTAAGAAAAGCTAATCATCAAAACACTACAAACATTATAGCATTGTCATTATTAAAAGACACAGAGAAAGTTATAACAATGATATTTTTTACAAACCACTTTAATTTTTAAAAACGAAGTTTTATCTGGAATGTCTTGGCTTTAAAAAAAAGACAAGTCAGGGGCAACAATAGTAGACCTACTCTGTTCCCTATTCAAAGTTTCAACCTGACCACAGACAAACCATAGCATAGACAAATTTTGTTTCCTCCATATGTCCTCCTGCAGAAACTCATTATTTTTATTCCCCTTCTCTCTTACTACTTCTTTTAATCCCATAATAAATATTTTAAGCTATTTGCTAGCTGGTCAAGTGCCCTTAATTCTTAGTTGCCCAAATTCTTCCCCTTCAAAGTTTTCTCATATCAAAATGTACCTATTCCCTGTTTTGGTTTCAGGCCTCTAGATACTGTTTTAGGTTAAAATAGTTTAAAAGGTAAGTTAACATGAATATTTTGATGTGGTTAATAACATTAATATGTGTAACATATGCTCATGAGTTATTGTGTACCCTACTAACATGTGAATTTTAACTGGACTCTCATGGAGATAATCCCTCATCGAAAAAGGTGTGATTAATGGTAGGGATTTTAACAGATGCTATGGAAGACTTAGGAGCTGGGAGAGAATTTTCAGTGACTGTACTTTTTAGCCTTCTTAAAAAATTAATACTATGGAAGCCACCTAATCATTCTAATCATTAAGGCTCTTAATTCCTTGCACCAAAGACATGCATAAACCTATCTCTACCAAAGAAGCAGGGTGAATTCACAACCTGCATCTAGAACTCAAAAAAATACCTTTATTTTATTTTGAACCAGAGAGTCAGTCTCCATATGTGTATGTGCCCGTATGTGTGTGTTCCTGTGTGTGCACGTATATTTTTGGCATACTTATTAAAGTGTAAGTTTCCGATGGAAAGGGAGCATGCTATATATAATTTCTAAAGGAGTACTGATCTCATTTTAGGTCCTGCCAAAGAGGTTATTCTTAATAGAATAGCTAGAGTCACACCCTTATTAACAGGCATCTAGGTAACTATAACCCACAAGCCACTGGCACCATGTTTCCCCCAAAAGTTAGAGTTTGTCTGAAATCCTTCCTTTTCCTACTCCCTCGCCCGAACTCCATAAATCAGAGGTAGGAAAGCTTCAGTCTCAGGCCATGCCAGTTTATGGCAAGTACAGTAAAATCTTTGTTATGTTGGAGATAAAGTCTAGGTTAATGGAGAGTAATATGTATCTCATCCCATTTATTCAATAATTTGCAAACATCTCTGAAGCTTTCTGTTTTCTTCGCTTGGCTTTCCAGTTTCCAGGTGCATTTTTAATCTAAGAAAAGAAAATGATTCTAGAAATTCCGACTGAGACAATATAACTTTTATGAGTGTGCTATCATTACATTTTTAAGTGCATTTTTTCAAAAGTTCTTTTCAATTGTTCAATTATTTTTAGAATTGCCTCCTGCTCCTTTCCAATTGAAAAACATTTTTCATTTGTCCTCATCCATCAGAAACATACAATTTAACAAGCATGCCAAAAATATGCACATGTGTATATATGCATACTTTCTGAATCAAAATAATATAAAGGTTTTTCTTTTCCTGGTTTTAATGCCTGAATTCACCCTACTTTTTTGGTAGAGATAGCATTGTGGTATGTCGTCCATGTAAGGAATTAAGAGTTAGTTCTGATAATTAGGCACCTACCAACGTATGCTTCTGAGCTGTCTTACTTTCTTCAGTTTTGAAGCCTCAGAGAGAGATTATGTTTCCTTCCATGTAAACCACTAAAGGGAATTATAAAATTGACATTTTCTAAAGCCTCTTTTAAAATGTATTGACACTGTGGTTGATGGCCTGCTTATTAATGGTATATAAGCAAGGTTTGCAAAGATAGCTGATTATATACACAGTTCATTTTAGGAGACTATTAAAGGCTTTTGGTTGGTAAAATTGCTGTATTTCTAAAAATACTGAATTAAGGTTCTACCAATACAAAGAGGCATAGTAAAAGAGCCCTTCCTATTGATCCAGATTCCTGTATCCTATCAGGGTTGTCCTTGTCTCTGATTGTTTCATTGAATAAATAGATTAACAGTTGGAAAATCAGAAAATCACAGTCAATGTGAACAACACAATATGTAATTATGACAATTAACTTGAGGTGTTTCCATTTTTCTGTAGCTCTAATGAATAATAATAAATTAACATCTCCCAGAATGAGTTTAGAATCTTAGATATAGTGGAATTTTTTCTTTCACATACACACATATGCAACTTAAAATGAATTAACTTTAAGATTTAACTTTAATAACATTTAAAATTTTTGTTCTATTGTTTTTCTCCTTTATGTCATATTTGGCAGAGGGAGGAGCTGGTGCAAAGGATATTAGGGAAACTGGAGTAGAAATGATTTTGAGTAAAATAAAGTTGGGTTGAAGAAAAAGGTAGATCAATGAACTAGAATGTTTAGGTTGTCAAGGATCTAAAAAAAAAAAAAAAGTCTGCCCTTGTATACCTTATATTCCAGTGGCGAGAGGCAGAAAGTAAACAATAGACATAGTAAGAAAAGAAAAGTAGAGCAAAGAAAGGCTGGGGAAATTTTCAGTTTTAAATGTATTCTACGAAAAACAGGAAAAACTGCCCTTGACTTCAATTCTTGAGGTGGAGACGGAGGGTTCGGAAACAGGTCCTAGTAAAAGAACCTCAAGAGCCTTTTGGATGAGACTGTGCTCTTAAATAAACGAGGAAATAAATCAGCATTCCCTGACCTCATCCGTATTTCCCCTCACCCATCTGTGGGCAAACACTGACAACTCTCTTAACTTCAGTTCTCTGTACAAACAATCCTGAAATGATACAAGCAGATCAGTGAAGATTTGTACTTTTTTTAAATATATAGACACGTACAAAGAAGTCCTGTATCCAGCGTCTTCTCACTGCAAGGTATTGTGCTGGCTGTTTTCTCTATACAGTACTTATTTACATGTTCTTTCTAGGGTATTTCTCTTTAAAAACAAGCTGTCTGTGCTATACATTTCTGTATCTTACTTAAGTATTATTTATTGAATGAATAAATCATTCATTCATTCATTCATTCATTATTGAACATTGGATTTGGCCAGAGGAAAAAAGAAAACAAACAAAAAAAATTGTTCATCATACTCCAAAGGAGACAACCCTATACTCAATGCAGAGCAAATGTATCAATTTAGAGGTGATTTTAAAGTTAATTCTTCACTCCCATAAATCTTAAACCAGGGAGAAAAGACTTTGGAAAAAATAAATTTCTCCTTGCCTTTGTACTAATTGCATAACTTGGTTCGAATGTGTTATTTATTTTGCTTCATGAACACACAACGTTGCTCAGTTCTGCGTCTGCTGCGTATGTGAATATGTGTGTGTGGCTATGTAGACATAAGTCTATTTAGAGAGATTTTATGTGCTTTAATAGTAAAATGGACACTTTTATGGTGAAAAAATTGCTATAGCTTCTTTAATTATAATTTACTCTTATGATTGTTTTCAGACTCTGGATCAATATATAATAATTACATGATTTAGTATCTTTTCAACAATAAAAAACCCTAGATGTTGGCAAATAATCTTTACATTTTATCTTTATATTATTGTTAACAATAATGGCTAATATTTATTGAATCTTTATGTACCTCTATTACCTTCAACCATTTAGATATATTATTTCATTTAATTCTTAAAAACTCCATAAAATAGGTACTGTTAATGTCTTCCTTTTACAAATGAGAAAATAGAGAGGTAGAATGTCCAGGATTATAGGTAGTAAGTAAAAGAGCTGGAGCCCCCACATAGATCTCTAGGTATGGCTCTAAATTTCAGTCTTTAGACACTGGTATATGTAAAGTTCCTAATTTAGAAAGAACTATGGAAATGCCCGATATTTTATGACCCACTTGAGAAGGTTTTAAGATGCTTTTGAGACTTCAGGAGAAATTGAAAGAGATTACTTAATGTACATTATACTCTGAATTTTCTATTGCCTAGAATGGCAATATGAGAATAATTCTTGCCTTTTATTTCTTCTACTGGTAATCAGAACATCGGCAACTTTTGCTATTCATTGACTATCTGCTAGAACTGAAGACCATGAGGTTTTTTAGTGGGTAGATTTTTATTATTTCTTTTACAGATTTACTGAAGAAGGGTTTGGTGCCTTGGAAATGTTTAGATTTAAATTATTTAATTTCTATTTAATACTTTCATGCTGATACATTTCTAATTAACTAGGAATCGGATATAAAATTAGCAATATTCTTCTACTTAGCTTGGCAGTTTTTAGGTAACCAAAACATAAGATATCCTAACAAATCAAAATGAAAATGAAAAATATGTGGAGTGTTTTGAACCTGTCACTAAATCTAGTTTAGCTGATTTGCTCAAAGGTAATCTAAAATATATCAAATGTAATAGTCTACCTATAAAGTACTGCTAAAATGCAGCATTTAATCTTTTTAGAAGAATAAAAAAAGCTCAGGAGGATCCTGCCTCTAGGATCAGAGAAAGAATAGTACAAACAGAGGAGAGCACTATAGAAGGTGGCCCTTGAGGGCTTGTCTTAGAATCCAGCCAGTTTTAGTTTCTTACCACTCGTTCAGTCTCAACTTCACCCACCTGCTCCCCATTACTGATTCAGGTCAGCCAATGGTTTGTATACTCCCTGAAAAGGAAATATTTGAGAAACTCCGAATTGGGACAGAATTTTGCCTCTGTATCAGTTTTACCAGATAGTGTTATGATTACTGATGCTTTGTATTGACTTTTTTCATGCTGTAGTCCTTACCTGATTTCCACTGTTCCACAGGGGATGGCAGGCTTTTTTTTTTTTTTTTTTGACAGGAGAGCATTGGAGGGACTCTTCTAATCCTAATATCTGCTTTGCATTTTCCATAAGCCCAATTTTATGAGCTAAATTATTACATTCACAGATAATTATTATTGATCATTTGACTGTCCTCATGCATGAAAATAATATTTGGTTATCACTATCAGTTGTATCAGCTTCTCAAAGTAGAAAATGCAATCAGTTACTTTCACAAACACATACGTGGGAAAGAATGGTTATATTAATGCAGTATTCAGCTGGTCACAGTATAATCTGCCACAATATCTTAAAGGTCTTTCAGAGTTCCAGTCAACCCTGTCTTCTAGAAACGCTCACTTCCATCCTATATTTATTTTTGGTTTAAAAAATATTTTTATATTTTTTATTTATACATATTAGATGTACATATTTTCAGGGCAGATGTGATAATTTGATACATTCATATAATCAATTCAAGATAATTGGGATCTCCATAACCTTAGATATTTATCTTTTCTTTACACTAGGAACATTTGAATTATTCTTTTCTAGCTATTTTGAAATGTATAATCAATGCTAACTATAGCCATCCTACTGATCCATGGAACACCAGGTCTTATTTCTTTTATCTAAGAAGAATTTGTACCCATTAACAACCTCTCTTCATCCCCCTCTCCCTCCTACCCTTCCCAACCTCTGGTAGCCACCAATTTACTCTCTATCTTCATGAGATCCACTTTTTAGCTCCCATATATGAGTGAGAATATGTGATATTTGCCTTTCTGTGTTTGTTTCACTTAACAGAATGATCTCCATGACCTCTACTTTCATCTATGTTGCTGCAAATGACAGAATTTAATTCTTTGCATGGCTGAATAATATTCCATTGTGTATGTATACTAGATTTTCTTTATCCATTTATCCAATGATGGACACGTGTTGATTCCGTATTTTAACTATTCTGAATAGAGCTGCAATAAACATGGGAGTGTGGAGATCTCTTAAATATATTGATTTCCTTTCTTTTGGATATATACCCAGTAGTGGAATGGCTGGATCATATAGTAGTTCTACTTTTAGTGTTTTGAGGACTCTCCATACTGTTTTCAATAGTGGTTTTACTAATTTGCATTCCCATCAACAGTGGACGAGGAATCCCCTTTCTCCACATTCTCACCAGCTTCTGTCATTCCATGTTTTTGATAAAAGCCATTCTAACTGGGGAATAAGATGATATTTCATTGTCGTTTTGACTTACATTTCTCTGATGATTAGTGATGGTGATGTTTATTCATATTTTTTGCCCATTTTAATTGGATTATTTGGGATTTTTTGCTGTTGAGTTGTTTGAGCTCCTTATATAGTCTAGATAATAATCCCTTGTAAGATGAATAGTTTACAAATATTTCCTCCCATTCTGTGGGTTATTCCTCACTTTGTTGATTGTTTCCTTATCTATGCAGAAGCTTTTAGCTTGATGTAATCCCATTTTTCTATTTTTGTTTTGTTGCCTGTGAGGTCTCATACGAAAAATCTTTGTCCAGACCAGTATCCTTGAGCATTTTCTCAATGTTTTCTTTTAGTAATTTCATATTTTCAGGACTTAGATTTAAATCTTTAATCCATTTTTATTTGATTTTTCTATATAGTGAGAGATGAGGTCTAGTTTTTTTCTTCTGCATATGGTTCTCTAGTTTTTCCAGCACTATTCATTGAAAAGACTGTCCTTTCCCCTTTGTATGTTCATGGCACCCTTGTGGAAAATGACATGGATTTTTATCTGAGTCCTCTATTCTGTTCCATTGGTCTATATGGCTGTTTTTATGTCAATACCATGCTAATTTTGTTACTATAGCTTAGTAGTATGTTTTGAAGTAGGTAATGTTATGCCTTCAGATTTGTACTTTTTGTTCAGAATTTCTTTGGCTATTTGGGGTTTTTGTGGTTCTAGATGAATTTTAAGATTACTTTTTTCTAATTCTGTGAAGAATATCATTGATATTTTGATAAAGATTGAATTGAGCCTGTAAATTGCTTTGGGTAGAATTGTCATTTTAACAATATTAATTCTTCCAATCCATGAGCAAGGAATATCTTTTAATGTTTTTGCATCCCCTTCAATTTGTTTTATCAGTGTTTATAGGTTTTTTTCCTCTGGTTAAATTGATGCCTAGGTATTTTATATTATTTGTAGCTATTGTAAATGGAATTGCTTTCTTGATTTCTTTTCCAGATTGTTTGCTGTTGGTGTATATTGATGGTACTGGTTTTGTATGTTGACCGTGTATCCTGCAACTTTACTAAATTTGTTTATCAGTTCCAACAGCTTTTTGGTGGAGTTATTAGGATTTTCTAAGTCTAAAATCATGACATCTGCAGACAAGGTTAATCTGACGTCTTCCTTTCAAATTTGGATGCCTTTGGTGATTAATTGCTCTGGCCAGGATTTTCATATTATATTGAATAGAAGTGGAGAAAGTGGCCATCCTTGTCTTGTTCCATATTGTAGAGGAAAGGCTTTCAATTTTTCCTCATTCTGTATGATGTTAGCTATAGGTTTGTCATATATGGCCTGTATTATTTTGAGATATGTTCCTTCTATAACCAGTTTGTTGAAGGTTTTTATCATAAAGGGATGTTGAATTTTACCAAATGATTTTTCAGCATCTATTGAAATGATCATCTGGTTTTTGTTCTTGGTTCTGTTAATGTGATGTATCATATTTATTGATTTGAGTGTGTTGAACCATTTTTGCATCCGTGGGATGAATCCCACTTGATCATGGTAAATAATCTTTTTAATGTGTTGCTGAATTTGGTTTACTAGTATTTTATTGAGGATTTTTGCATTCATGTTCATCAGTGACATTGATTTACAGTTTTCTTTTTTGTTATGTTCTTGTTTGGTGTTTGTATCCCAGTAATGCTGGCCTCATAGAATGAGTTTGGCAGTATTCCCTCCTCTTTAATTTTTCCAAAGAGTTTGAGTAGAATTGGTATTAGTTCTTCTTTAAATTTTTGGTAGAATTCATCAGTGAAGCCATCAGGTCCTGGGCTTCTCATTGATGGGAGATTGTATTACAGCTTTGATCCTGTTACTTGTTATTGGTTTGTTTGGGTTTTATAGTTCTTCATTGTTCAATCTTGGCTGGTTGTGTGTCTCTAGGAAATTATCTATTTCTTCAAGGTTTTCCAATTTGTTTGAAATTCGGTTTTCCATATTTTTATAACAGTCTCTAATGATTCTTTGTATTGTGTTGGTCTCAGTTTTTATGTTTCCTTTTCTGTGTCTGATTTTATTTATTTGGGTCTTCTTTCATTTTTGTTTTTTTTTTTTAGTCTAGTTAAAGGTTTGGTGATTTTGTTTATCTTTTAGAAAAACCAGCTTTTCATTTTGTTGATCTTCCGTATTGTTTTTTTAGTCTCAATTTCATTTATTTCTGCTGTGATCTTTATTCTCTTTTTTCTTCCACTAATTTTAGGTTTGGTTTCTTCTTGCTATTCTCATTCCTTAAGATGCATCATTAGGTTATTTGAAGGCTTTCAACTTTTTGGACATAGGCATTGCTATAAACTTCTCTCTTAGTATTGCATTTGCTATATCACATAGAGTTTTGTATGTTGTATTTCCATTTTCATTTGTTTCAAGAGATTTTTAAATTTTCTTCTTAATTTCTTCATTGATCCATTGGTCATTCAGGGGTATGTTGTTGAAGTTCCATGTGTTTCTGTGGTTTCCGAGTTTCCTTTTATTATTGATTTCTACTTTTATTCCATTGTGCTCAGAAAAGATACTTGATATGATTTTAACATTTTTGAATATGTTGACACTTGTTTTGTAACCTAAGATATGGTCTGTTCTGGAGAATGTTCATGTACTGATGGAAAAATGAGCATTCTGCAGCAGTTGGGTGAAGTGTTCTGTAAAGGTCAGTCAGGACTATTTGGTCTAGTGTGTAGTTTAATTCCAATGTTTCTTTGTTGATTCTCTGCCTAGAAGATGTGTCCATTACTGAGAGTGGGGTGTTATAAGTCCCCTACTATTATTATATTGCAGTCTATCTCTCCCTTTAGATCTATTCATGGTTGTTTTATATACTTAGGAACTCCAGTGTTGAGTGCATAGATATTTACAATTGTTCTATCCTCTTTCTCTATTGACCCCTTTATCATTATAGTGCCATATAGTGATCTTTTTCATCTCTTTTTACAATCTTTGACTTGTAGTCTAGTTTATCTGATGTAAGTATAGGCTACTCCTGCTTTTTTTGATTTCTACTTGCATGGAGTATCTTTTTCCATCCTTTCACTTTCAATCTGTGTGTTGTTACAGGTGAGGTGTGCTTCTTATACACAGTATATTGTTGGGTTGGATTTCATTATCCATTCAGCCAATCTATGTCTTTTAATTGGAGAATTGAGTCCATTTACATTCAGTGTTATTATTGATGAGTAAGGACAACGGCCATTTTGTTGCTTGTTTTCTGTTTTTCTTGATACTCTTTTTTTCCTTTCTTCCTTTCTTATTGTCATCTTTTGTAGTTAAGTGACTTTCTCTAGAGTATGTTTTAATTTATCACTGTGTTTTTTGTGTATCTATTATACATTTTTGCTTTGTGGTTACCATGAGGCTTATAAAAAACTTCTTATATAAATTATTTTAAAGAGATGACAATTTATCTTAAATCACAAAAAAGAATAAAAGCAAAGAAAAAAACTGAAATGGACTCACACTTTAGCTGCAACCCCTCACATTTTGACTTTTGTCTGAATTTACATATGTTTATATGCCTATCTCTTAACAGATTGCTGTAGCTATTATTGGTTTTGATATATTTGTCTTTTAGACTTCATACTACAGTTATAAGTGGATTGCATATGACAATTACAATATTGGAGTATTCTGGGGTTGTCTCTGTACTTAATGTTGGCAGTGGGTTTTATACCTTCAATTGTTTCTCCGTGTTAGTGTTTTGTTCTTTCAGACTGAAGAATTCCCTTTAGTATTTCTAATAAGACAGATTTGGTAGTAGTGAATTCTCTCAGCTTTTGTTTGTCTAGGAAAAACTTTCTCTCTCCTTCATATTTGAAGGATAACTTTGCTGTATAAAGTATTCTTGAATGGCAGGATTTTTTCTTTCAGTACTTTGAAAATGTCAATCTCCTCTTTCCTGGCCTATATGGTTTTCATTGAGAATTCCTTTGCCGTACAGTCTTTAGGAAATTTGGAGTTCCTTTATATGTTATTTACTTCTTTTCTTTTGCAGCTTTTAGGATTCTCTCTTTGTGCTTGAACTTTGAGAGTTTGATTATTACATGACCTCGGGTAGTCTTATTTGGGTCAAATCTGTTTGATATTTTCGGAACTTATTGTACCTGGATATTTATATCTTTCTCAAATTTTGGTAAGTTTTCTGTTATTATTTCTGTGAATAAACTTTCAACTCCTTGCTCTTTCTCAAATTTCTCTTGAACATTAATAGTTCTTAGATTTGGTCTTTCAGGTAATTGTCTTTATCTTGTAGGCAATCTTCATTCCTTTTCATTCTTTTCTCTTTTTTCTCCTTGGACTGGGTAATTTCAAATAGCCTATCTCCAAGCTCACTGATTCTCTCCTCTGCTTGATTCATTCTGCTATTGAGAGCCCCCAGTGAATTTTTCAGTTCAGTGAATGTATTTCTCAGTTCTAAGATTTCTTGGTTTTTTTAATTATTATTTCCATCTCTCTGGTAAATTTCTGAATTGCTTTTCTGAGACACCTTGGAAGTCACTGAGTTTCCTTATAACTGCTATTTTTGAATCCTTGGTCAGAGAGATCACATATTGCCATCTTGTTAGGGTTAGTCACTGGTTTCCTGCTTTGTCCATTTAGAGAGGTTATGGTTCCTTGTTTGCTATTGTTTGTTGTGGATATATACCTGTGTATTTGCATTGACTAATTTGTTATTTATTCTGGTCTTCTCTATCTGGCTTGTTCTGGTTTTTATTTTTTATATTTGCTTAGACAGTCTTTATAATTTACCTGCTGAATATCATATTTTTCCCCACTAGGCCGCTGCCTCCTTTTTGGTACTAGATGATGCCTAAGGCCCAGGTTTGCTTTAGCTCTAGCAAACAATCAGAAAGCTGCCCATCTGGAATGGGAAAGGTCCCAAAGGGGATAGCCTGGCATTGTAGAAAGCCTGGCTAAGGGTTCATGCCCAGGGGGCCTATGAATGTACCTCCTACAGTGTGGTGCTGTTGAACGGCCACTCTGATTTAGTGTCTGCTTTGGCTGAATAATAGAGAAGAGTTTCCAAGATTGGCAACGGTAGTTTCACCCTCCCTTTGTGTCTCTGGCTGTCCTAAGGGATATGTCTCCCTTCAGACACTCACACTACTTCTGGTGGGTTGAGGCATGGAAAGGTCTCCTGCCAAAGAACTCAAGATGGTGAGGAGGCTGGTTGTCAACCTTGACCTCAGTTTTTTCAGTGTAGAAACTGTGAGTCAGGGGAAGTTTTACACATGCTTGGCACCAGGCAGATTGGAGGGAGAAGCACTGTGGATATGAAAATCTGATTCTCTTATTGTCTGTTCAGAGTTTTTGTTTTGTTTTCGTTTTTGTTTTTTTACTTCTCTGTGGCCCTGGAAACTGACTCATCCTCATAATTGAGTTCTGGGATATTACTGGTGATAATTTAAGCACTGTATATTTGTTTTGGGTTTTTCTGTGGAAGACACTGAAGCCAGCTTGCATCTGTGCCATCATTTTGCAACTGGAGGTCTCCTATTTTGGCTTTATGTCAGGGATATGTGATACAGTGTAGAGTGCCCTAGAAATTCGATGAATCAACCTATAACCAGCCCAAAGCTGAACTCTCCTATTTGCCCACTTATGAAGAAGTAACTCTGATTTCAGAATGACAAAATGACTCACGGACAATGGAGGAAGGCAGTGTTCAATGATCTTTAAGCCAGAGAACTTTCATAAGGGGGCCAAGGTTGTTTTGGTCATCCCAGAGAAAATGTATTTCATAAGACCCACTCATGAAGCAAGTGGCTGATTCTGTGCCTCACCTCTGTTTCTGTTTCTCTGATGCTGAGTCAGCTAGTTAACCATGATCAACCTCTCCTGTTTATATCTTGCTGCCTTCCTGCCATTTTGATTATACTCCCCACCCCCAGCCATATCAATATGTCATCCCTTGGTCTCAATTCATTTCTGATTTCATACTTCAAAAGCCTGATAATCTTGACAGATTCTAGTATCAGTATCTGCACCATCTCTCTGTCCTGATCTCTTTTGATCTCTAGCATCCCGCTGGTTTCTACCAAGGCTTCAACTAAGTTCCTTTGTATAATACTACATGAGTATAAATAAAACACAAAAAAAGCTGTCTCTCTTTTCAGATGGGATTACAAGATTTATTTTTAAATATGTCTCTAATGATACATTCATAAAATAGAAATCACATTCATGATTCTGCAGATAGGATTCTCATGTTCATTGATTACTTCAACGAATAATTTTTGACGACATACTCTGTGGCAAATTATTTTAAGGGAACATATATTAGACTTTGAAATAGCTAATTCTTTTTACCAATATTAGGCACTAATCTTTATTTAACACCAGGAATTGAAATAATCAAGAGCTATAGCTAATGTTCCATGAGGATGTAAACAATGCATACTGAAACAGCTAGCTTACCTGGATAATGTAAGATGTTAGTCATCTCTTAAACATTTAACATTCAAAAAGAGAATTCTCTTGGCTAATGTTAGAGCTAAGTCTTTTCTTAAATATTTGATGTCATAAAAGTCAGCTCTTCTGACTAGTGTTAGGCATTAGTAGTTTCCTAACTATCATCTGTGATGACTTGTCCATCCTGTCCATGACTCCTTAATTGCAACTAGCTCATCCATATATAATCATTTAAAGAACACACAAAAGCTAGCAATAACTAATATGCAGGTATTTAACCAAACCATCTGTGTACTATTTCATTAATCCCTGTCCTTCTGTTTGCTTTGGGTTCTTACACTTATTCTTTTTTGTTATTGTTATTGCTGTTAGTATTGTTGTTTTGAAACTGAGAGATAATACACATAGAATAAAGGGCATAGAGTACACCAATCATCAGTGTGTAATGGTGACTTTTTTTACACCCATGCAACCACCTCTTATATCAAAATATATTAATAGAATATTTCCAATACCCACCTTCTTAGCTTATTTTCCATACCCCATTCCCATTCTTTGGGCTCCATCTTCCTCCTCGTTTTAATCTCTTGCTTGGGCTTTTATGACTTATAAACTTCAGCTTTCCTCATCTCTTCCTATCTTGACTTGGCTTTAAATACTCTCTTGGATTAAT
This sequence comes from Propithecus coquereli, assembly GCF_000956105.1. Taxonomy (NCBI): domain Eukaryota; kingdom Metazoa; phylum Chordata; class Mammalia; order Primates; family Indriidae; genus Propithecus; species Propithecus coquereli. The sequence goes on along the minus strand of NW_012143079.1, from coordinate 238,553 downwards.
TTTACCTACAGCTCCTAATAATAGCTGCTATGACCTCCCAGCCAGAGAAGAACAAACAATTTGTTCTAAATATTTTGCATGCAAAGTTAACACTGGACACACCTAAGCATATATGGCTAAATCTAGTATCATTTGCTTTTAAATTTATACCCACATAATTTTGGAAAATTCCTATAAACAAACGTGTCACACATAGCTGGTCTTCCTATGAACACAATGTCATCATGTATACATTCTCAGAGAACAAAGAAAATCATTCACATTCTCAAAGATGATTTTTGAGGCCAGGCGCAGTGGCTCACGCCTGTAACCCTAGCACTCTGGGAGGCCGAGGCAGGTGGATCGTTTGAGCTCAGGAGTTCGAGACCAGCTTGAGCAAGAGCGAGACCCTGTCTCTATTAAAAAAAAAAATACAAAGAAATTAGCTGGACAACTAAAAATATATAGAAAAAATTAGCTGGGCATGGTGGCTCACGCCTGTAATCCTAACACTCTGGGACGCCGAGGCAGGTGGATCGTTTGAGCTCAGGAGTTTGAGACCAGCCTGAGCAAGAGCGAGA
>NW_012143079.1:209816-237778 GCF_000956105.1 Propithecus coquereli | reverse complement strand
TACTTGTTTTGAATATTGGTATGTGAAAAAGAAGCTGGTATATTGAAATTTACAGCCTGTGTAGGGAAAAGGCTTAATTAACTGGCATTTAGGGGAACTAGGGTGCACTGATTTGCAGCATTTATCAAAAATGTATCCTCTTTTTGGAAGTCTTATATAAATCATGTTTTTAAGTTTTTGTAATTGTATCAGTTTATCCATTCATTACACACTTTTAGAAATAAACCATTGAACCATCAGAAATCTTCCATCTGAACACATTGTTATCCAATGTTTAAAGTGCCCTCAGAAAGGCAAATTATTAAAGATATAATAATGAATTGTAATTTACATAAAATAAAAATAGTTTTTCATTACCTTGAAATTCATAGAATTCATATGAATATTGCTGCTTCAGTGTAGTTTTGTAAAATAATATGACAACTGTGAAATCTGTTATTATGACCAATCTTAAAAAGAAAATTATGTAATCAATATCTTAAAGTTGTTTCTGGAACTATTAGTGGAATAAACCTAGATGATAGACTAAATCAACTTGTTTCTTCTGATATAAATTGAGGTTAAATCCTGCATTTTTGAATCAAGAATATAAAAAAATACTTAAGAAGATTTTACAAAATTGAATCAAATTAATTAAAAACAGTAGCATTTGGTAATTTCTCCTACTCTGGACCCTTCTTCTTGTCTATCTGTTATTATTTTTAAAATTTTATAGATGACCCAGGTGATCTCTAGAGTCCCAAGTAACTGAGAAAAACATTCATATCTAAAGTTTTCCACTCCAAAGAATTTTTTCAAGCACAACACAATCCATGTGAGTAATGTTTTCCATTGTTAAGCAAATTTCTTAGTTAAATTAAATTGCAACTCCATATAGCAAAAGTATAACAGCACTCTGAAGTTTCCAATGTGCCTTATATATCAAGGTTACAACAGTTGAGGACTTTCTATTTTTCAAAATTATTTCTGAAGGTTTTGTCTTTTTTTTTAAACCATTATGTCCGTAACTCCTTAGAGAAGGATTTTGAATAGCCTTGGTCGGTTTCTCACTGTTTCTCTATGTGTTAATTAATAACACACATATGGAACATGGATGAACACAGACACAAGATCTACCAAGATTAAACAGCTAATGGCAATGATTAGTCAAACATTTTTATCTAACTAAGTACCAGAATTTATCAGTCCTGATTTCACACAAGCATGACCTGGGAATTTTTAAAAAAACAATTTTGGTCCCACTTCTGACCACTTAAATTAGAATATCTGCAAGTTAGGGCAAGACATTTGCATGTGTTAAAGGCTCCTTGGGTGATTGTAAAGTAAACCCAGGTTGAGAACCACTGAGTTAAGAAAAAGAAATTAAAAATAAGCTACTTCTAATTTTGGTGTTTCATCCTTCTAGTGAAAACAAGTGAAAAACTAGTGAAATACTTTCTATAATAAACTATAACAGTACACTGTCTTTAAATGTTTAATTAAAAATGTATTAGACTTGTTTTGTAAAAGCCAGACTATTATATATATATATTAATAGACATCAATGTATACTGAACTTCTTTAAGAGGAGGTACTATTGTGACAAATAGTACCTACTATATCTGGTTTTCTTAATTAAATAATTATCAATTACCCCCATCTGGTCCTACAGAGTACCACAGTGACAATTTCAAAGATACAAAAAAAAGCACTTTCTTGAAATCTTTTCTTTATTTAAAACTACATGCTTATTCATCTTTGCCTCTATAATTTTTAATTTCTTAATTCCAAAATCATACATAGGACTATAAGGCTAAATGATCACATTATTTGCATTCACTACAAATTTATTGTCATTAGTACCACCCTGGAATGCCATTTGTAGTGAATAATCTATATATTTGTGTTATACACAATTTTCTAATGACATACATAAAATAGAGATGCTCTAAATTCTAAATTAAGGAAATAAAATAACTTCCCATCATAGGAATTATTTGATTAGACATTGGAAGGAACAAATAAATTAAAAGTTTGAAGACGTGAAACCTTCAGCTTATATGTGAAAGATTCATGGTAATTAGTAATAGTCTGTAGTTCTTGAACTTTTCAAAAGGGTGGGTTCTGTCTTATTTCTTGTTATACCTTTGAATAGCATGCACTCAATACATGATTGTTAAATTGAATTGAATACTTTTAAAAATCCTAAATATAACACATAATTAATTTAGTAGGACTAAACTATGCATTTTCAGACATTTACAAATATGTATTGTAAAAACTCCCAAATTTCATCATTAAATTTGTGTCATTGATCACTGTTTGCTACACTACAAAAAAGAGTCCAAAATGTTCTTGGTTTATAAACAGTTAATTTTCTAACCTCAAAATGGCATTTAAATTTGTTTCCCTTTCCCCAAAAATACAAATGCTGTGGGAAAATAATAAAATTATAGGCATTTATGTTAAAACCAACTTGCCAAAATATGAAATATACTTAATTGCTATAGCAAACTATCTCTGAATTACTATAAACTATCTCTGAATTACTATCTCTGAATTAGTATTTAAAGTATGTATAGATATAGGTTTAAAATAACACTAAGAAGTTCATATTTATCTTAGACTCCTGCATCATTCCTAAGTTTTCACATCGATAATTTGTGATTATTGCTTTATTAGTTTCTTAAAAATCTTATAATTATGCTAAAAAAAACTAGAGCATTTTAACTGAATTTATCTTTCAAATATTCAACACAATTAAGTCAATTGACACTGGCATAGTTAAAAAATAAAAGGTAGGAAATAAAATTCTCATTGTTAGTAATAAGGTGAAGAACTTTTTAGATCTTCTCAGTTCATAACATCTATGTTATGACTCTGAAACATGAGTGAAAAGTGAAAAATATAGATATTTTCTACTACTTGCTATATATCACGTAAACAGTCAGTTATATGAAACTGTTCTGACATTGAACTGAGCTTTTCATTTCATCTAAAGCATTCTGGATTTGTGTAAAACAGTACTGTGTTTTAGCTGACTTGAGAAGTCTGTGTGTCTACTTTGGCATTTCAGACAGCTTTATATTCACATTCCTTGGTTGCAAAAGGCATTTGTTAGCAGTTCAGATATTTTTGAGATCTTCAAAATCATAACCACAAAATCTTTCCTTTAGTTATAACGTATACCTAGCTGTGGCCCCTGAAATTGAGGAGGATGAGTTTCTAATTAGAAGTGACTTCAAGAAAAAAGTGAAATTGGCTAAGCTTCAAATTCATTGGGATTGAAATATTTTCATTTGTTCTAATTATATTTGAGATAATTTGTATATTAATTTTGAAAGGAAGTATGAGTGAACCCCTTAAAAATAAAATGCAACCTACTAATTCTGAAACTTTCTGGGATTTCCAAGTCAGTGTGTTTAAGTGAATTTACGTCTTCCAAAATCCTGATTACGGTAAAAATTGTATACATGTTAAGAATTAAATCCCTTATACCATAGTCACAGAAAATAGTTGCTTGTATGTCGGATTTCCACAGTTATTGTTAGATGTCTAAAAAGAGCTTTTTAAAGCTCATAGTATTTCAATGTTGATTTTAATTGGAAGGAAATGATGAGGATGAGATAGATAACTCCGGCTAAGAAACCTGTATAGAGGTGGGATTTCCGGTGATTCAGGGAGTGTGATGAACACTCTTATTCACAACACCCTCCCAACCCCAATCATTCTAATTTAAACAGAAGTTAAAGTTTTAAAGAAAAAGTAATTGACATATTAGTCAACGCCGGCCAAAAGTAATTTAGACTTTTAATGTAAAAGTTAGCAATTTTTTCCTCTTTGAAAAACTCATAAATGACTATATTACAGAAAGATTAGTGTTAGATTCCAAATTTGGCTACCTACTTTGATTTACAAAGCAAGAAATATCTAGAAAAGAGATCTGTAATGTAAAAAAAGTAGCAAAAACTAGACTTTATTAGCTTTTATATAATGACTAGTTTGACAATTGAATTTAAGCAAAGCATGATAAAATGAGTCAGAAAGAGAGTAAATGTCAATATTGTCAAGATTTGAATGTCAAAAATGTTAACACTTGGACCTTATGGACACCTTCTGGTACTATGTTTTTTACAGTTGACTTGTAAAATCACGAAACAGTGGTACGTGCTTTCCAAACTACTTACTAGATTATTTAAAACCAATTTTAAATTATTACATTTGTGGTAAATGTTATGAATCCTCACTTTTTAACAATGATGTTTCTGAGAATTCTGGAATTTCCTGAACCACAATGTGTAGAAGGAGGTGCTCCTGAGTCGGCTTCTTCTCTCAGCTTTGCGGTTGTTTATGAGGCTCTTTCAGAGCTATACTATTTCTACAGGAAAGCCAAGAGTTCTTACTAAATGTAGTTGGGCATGAGAGGAGGATCAGGTACTGCAGCTGTGAAACCTCTGCTCGGGCATGCGTTTTTGGTTTACACACGGTCAGGTTAAGGAAACACATTTCAACGATTTGTGCATTCCTAACACTCTCGGGTGTAGTGCGTTTATTTCTGGGTTTAAAACGATCTTCGCACTAATTCCGTTTCGATATGAAAGTCAGGGGATTTTACTTATCTTTGGTTCACGTGGGCATGAAGCAGGCCCCTAATTGCCACTGAAACCCACCAATGGCAAGTAAAGTAATAAACTGTAATCACACCGCATACACGTCGAGTCCCAGGCAGAGCAGGGCTCACAGGAAGCCCCAGGAAGCGTGCGCTTCCAGGAGGGTGTGCGGCGTGCGGGGGTCTGAACGCGCGCAGAGCTTGTTAACGGAGGGCGTGCCGGAGGCGTGGCGCGAGGTGTCCAGGCTAGGCGCTCCGCTAGGCGGGCGGCAGTGGGCGGGCCGCGGGGGAGCGCGGCCCGGGGAAGGCTGCGCGGCGCCGCGAGCGGCTCCCGGCTCCCGCTCTCCCGGCCGCCAAGAACGAGCTGCCGTGGGCGGGGCCTGCGGTGATTGGCGGGCGGGCGGGGAGGTCGGAAGTACTTTGTTTTTTATGCTAATGAGGGAGTGGGGCTTGTCCGTATTTACGTTGAGGCGGGAGCCGCCGCCCTTCATTCACCCACATGGTCCTTCGAGGTGCCGCTGCCGCCGCCCGACCTGCGCCTTTACGCCACTTCGCGCCCTCGGGCGAGGCCGAGGGGGTGGGGACGACCCCCGCAGCGCCGCGGCGGCTCGCGCCCCTCGGCGAAGGCTTCTTCTCGGGGCCGGCCGGCTGGCTGGCCGCACCCCCGGCCTGGGGCCTCTGGTCGTAGTAAAGCGGAGGTGGGTGGGGAGGCGGGAGCGAGAGCCCGCGGCGGGCGAGGCGAAGATGGTGGCGGCTACTCCTCTTGGTGAGTCTGCCCGCCCCTCCAACGACTGAGTGAAACCTGTTGTGTGCGGCGCGGGTCCGGCGGGCGGGGCGGAGTGGCCCGGGGCAGGGTGGCCCAGGGCAGCGCGGCGGCGTGGCCGGGGCGGGTCTCAGGCCGTTGGCCGCCCCGGCGTATGGCAGCCGCGACGCGCTGCTCCCTAGCTCGCACGCGGGATGGCCGAGGGGCAGGGCCCGCGAAGGAAAGGTGGGAGGGGGCGGCGTGCGCGTGGCGGCCGCGCCCGGGACCCGCGCGGACCCTGCCTGGGCCGACCCCGAAGGCGGGTGGGCGCGCGGCGCACACAATGGCCCCTCGGGGAGAGGACGTGCGAGGCCCGCGCTCCTCCAAGGCGCGGGGTGCACGCGGGGCGCGGGGTTCCCGGGTAGGGAAAGTTTCTCCTGGGGGCGAGAGTTAAAGCGCCTCCAGAACAAAGCAGCGGCGGCAGCGGCACATGGGGCAGGCCGCGGGCCGGGAGGGGGCGCGCCCACGAGGTACCTGCGCGCCGGCGGGCGGCGTGGCGTGGGCGGGAGCCAGCGGGCCCCTAAACTTTGTACGCGCGAGGGTGGGAGGAGGGGCGCGGGAGCTCGGCGCGGCCTGGGCGCCACCCCCGCTCCGCGTGGGCTTTGTTAACCCGCGTGGCCAGCCCTGGGGCGGGGCTCGCAACTTCCCCGGCCGTAGCCCTCAAAGGAGGCCAGAGTCGGCCTCGGTTGCGCCGTGGAGCCGCCTGCGCCCGCCCGCTCGCTGTGAGCGCGGCGCGGGAGGGCCGGCCCGGCTCGGCGGGAGCGGCGTCCCCGCCGCCATGTTCCTGCGGGGCGGGCTGCGCGGGGGTGAGGGCAGGGGACATGGCGGCGACTGCGCGCCGCCGCCGATTGTTCCCGGCTTAGGCCTCGGGCCGCGTGCGATGGGCACCGCGGTCGCGGAGCCCCCGCCCCTCTGGGCCGGGCTTGGGGGGGCTGCGGGACACAAAGGAGGGGCGGCGCGCCCGCGTCCCCGCCGCGCTCGGGCCTCGGCGCTGCCGGTCGCCGCGCGGCTGCCGCCGGGAAACAGGTTTGGGGGGGTTGCCGCGTCCGGCGGGGCCCGACTCTGACCCTCCGCCCCCTGGTGGCTGTGTGGAGAACCGCAGGGCCGCGCGCCCCCTTGTGCGACATGTGCTGCCGGCCCGGGCTCCATGAGCGTGGCGGGCACTTTGCAGTCTCGGGTGTTCCTGCCCCGTTTTCTATTCCTAAGCTGGAGCAAAGGGGAAAGGAACTGGAGAAGGCAGGCTTGTTGCTGCAATATCACCAAAAGAAAAGATTAGTAACAAACCATCAAGACCACAGCAGTTGGGGGAAACAACTCTTTATCCCGGCTTGCAGCCACGAGGTCTTGATTGGGGGAGGGGTGGTGAAGAATAGTCCCTTGGCTGCGTTTTTTCCACTTACTGGAGCTGTACAGTAGAGCTAATGACTGCTGCTGATCATAGTAGTATTTCAGGAGTTTATTATTTAAGACACGTATCTGTTACCTAAGGATTTTTCAACTTTCTCCTCCAGGTTTTCACCCATGCATTGTTGGTCTTTTAAATCCTGCTAATATTGCCCGACTGTTATCCATGGTTTTGCAGACGGATGAAATTAATTGGTATTAGGAGGTTGGAAGAAAGCAAACTGAAATGTACATTTGGAGGGTGGTAGTAATTTTGAGCAAATATGTTTATCTTTTTTCCCCATTCTCCCCCCCCCACCCCAGTCATACACGTGGACCTAACTGCACCAATTGCTTTTCTAAGGATACTTGCTGAGAAGGAAGTTTTCCTGAGTGGGTAAGTGTATTCTCATTTTCTTCGCTTACTTAAAAACAAGTTTGTCTTGATATTATTTTTTAATTGAATAAATGAGATAGGATTGTTTTTTTAGAGTGAAATAGGCATTTATATTTGTCCACTTTACCTTTTCTAGAGAGTTAACTGGTGTGAATTAGCTAATTTTTAAGGTAGTAAAAGTACACTGCAAATATCCTTATACGTCTTTGGAAACTCTGAAGCAGTTTACAAAATAGAATTTTGGAACCTCTTTTAAATTTGGTGATAAAGTAGATTTGATGTGGGGTGCTAAATTTTTAAAATTTAAAATCATTTAAACAGGATATGTAAGTTCTACAACTAACTAATAAACTTGAAATGTAGTCTGAACAGTAATTTTATTAATCATTTCATCAAGTATTTGCTAATTGGAAGCCAGAAGAAAAGGAAAATGGTTTGCCACGTGGATGTGAAGATTTCTTCTAAAAGGTACACCCAACTTAAATTGCCCTATTGATACATTACTTCTCATTTACATGCAGTCTGATTTTTCATTTTTGTCTCTTTTAAGTATGTATTTGGGAAAGGGTAGGCATAAGAGCCACAACTTAATAGTGTTAGAATGATGTTGGTTATGGTTGCCTTGTGAAAAGAATTTTCTTAATATTTTTAAGGCTTAAATGTGTATCTAAATGGACTTCATAGCTTTGAGATAATTAAACTAATTTTCTCTTCCCTATTAGGGATTATTCTGAATTTGTATGGTTTATAGCTGTTAAGAGTTTGAGGTGTTATTCTGATTATTTCAAATTTAGCAGGAATAAAGAGAACATCACCTTGTAAAACTGAAGATTGTGACCAGTCAGAATAATGTCAAAGTGCTTACAGTGCAGGTAGTGATATGTGCATCTACTGCAGTGAAGGCACTTGTAGCATTATGGTGACAGCTGCCTCGGGAAGCCAAGGTGGGCTTTAAAGCGCAGGGCCTGCTGATGTTGAGTGCTTTTTGTTCTAAGGTGCATCTAGTGCAGATAGTGAAGTAGATTAGCATCTACTGCCCTAAGTGCTCCTTCTGGCATAAGAAGTTATGTTTTCATCCAATATCAAGCCAAGCAAGTATAGAGGTGTTTTAATGGTTTTTGTTTGCAGTCCTCTGTTAGTTTTGCATAGTTGCACTACAAGAAGAATGTAGTTGTGCAAATCTATGCAAAACTGATGGTGGCCTGCTATTTCCTTCAAATGATTTTTACTAATTTTGTGTACTTTTATTATGTCGATGTAGAATTTGCCTGGTGTTTCCGATGTGACAGCTTCTGTAGCACTAAAGTGCTTATAGTGCAGGTAGTGTTTAGTTATCTACTGCATCATGAGCACTTAAAGTACTGCTAGCTGCAGAACTCCAGCTTCGGCCTGTCGCCCAGTCAAACTGTCCTGTTACTGAGCACTGTTCTATGGTTAGTTTTGCAGGTTTGCATCCAGCTGTGTGATATTCTGCTGTGCAAATCCATGCAAAACTGACTGTGGTAGTGAAAAGTCTGTAGAAAAGTAAGGGAAAATCAAACCCCTTTCTACACAGGTTGGGATCGGTTGCAATGCTGTGTTTCTGTATGGTATTGCACTTGTCCCGGCCTGTTGAGTTTGGTGGGGATTGTGACCAGAAGATTTTGAAAATTAAGTATTACTGAAGATTTCAACTTGCACTGTTAACTGTTCTAGACATATGAGGTATAAAAAACTTTGTAACTCTAATTTATTAGTTTTGTCAATGTAAAACATGTACAACTTTTTGTTTTCTTGAAATCAAATTTTGTCTTATTTTTGTGCTCAAACATTTCACTTCTGAGGTTGCATGTATACATGTATTTGGCAACATAAATTTTGACTGCTGTTTATTGAGTTAGATTTACTTGCTGCTGTTTAGTATTTCATTGTGATTGTGGTGTGTAAAACAACAAATTACTGTACGTGCATATGATGATAGTCTGTAAAAGTTAAGATATGTTTTTTTGCTTTCTTTGGATCTAGTGTTATTCCAGGATGTTTTACTTAAAATGAAAGTTAGTAAGTTATGTTACTCATACACTATTCAAGTGTGTAAATTTGGTAAAAATGCCATTGTTTAAATCTCGAAAGGGGTTTTTTGAAACATGGAATTTAGTGTAGGGGGTGGGGTTTGTTTCTAGTAAACAAGTACTATTTTGCCAATACATAAGTTCTTAATGTGCAACTGTTAACTGATTGTATACTAGTTTTTCTTTGTGATTGTTAATGATGTGTAAGCCATAAGTGATCAGGAACCTCAGACTGTTCTTACCATCTGCAACTTAAGAAATGGGAGTTAAAAAGAAAAAAATGGACATGCTGATGGTAAATGGAGTGACAAGTACATGTGCACTCTTCCAGAATGCCAAGAGTGTAGTGGTGGGGTGAGAATCTGAAATTAGCTTTTCTTTAAGTCTGTAGTTAAATGTTCCCTACTAGCTTCATAAGCCAGACTTTGGCAACAGTGGTAGTTGATTCCAGGCTTATATGACTTAAGTTACTGCAGTGGAAACTAAGAAGTGGCAGTTACATTATTTTACCCAACATTTCTGCCTTCTGCCGTTTGAGTTTTGTCTCTAGCCTGTGTTCCAGTGTGTGGAACAGTGTGGGTTACCTTAAGAATAGTTAGATTTAAAAGGACTAGTTAACATTGGACCCAAGCTTGAACAGTAAGTTTTGGGAACTTTCATTGTATTTTGGAGGAAAGATACTATCTTGGTAATATAAAATGAATTTGTGTAGTCTTAGCAATTATACCACTTGATAAATTTGGAAAACATCATTTTTTAAAATACATTATGAAGTCTAACAGGCAAAGTTTTCATCTCTCATGTATCCCTTTAAGGAATTTAAGGAGCTTAATCTTGGATTTCTGAATAAAAAGGTAAGAATTTCACTGTTCTGGAGTTGATTAAAAGATAAATTTACAGAGTGAGAAAGTAATCAGAATGGTACAGTGATTTATAAAATGGAAATATAATTGTCTTTCAGCTGAGTTCTTGAACCTTTTGAGTTGAAGGAATCCTAAAAATTGTTTTGTTTTGGTTATTTAATGACAAACATTGCTTTAAACCAAATGTTTGTAAAGTTCCAAAACATTACCATGGCTCATGGCAATCTGCAAAATGGTATGCTGTGGTTACAGTCAAAACAATGATGTTTACATCTACCAAACCATATAATTTTATTTTAAAACTTTTGGGGAAATACACTAGCTTTTTTTTTTTTTTTTTTTGGAAATGGAACAGTGATATGAAACCTGCCAGGTGATTTCTTAAATATGCTACAACGTAAGTCAAATTTTAGTAAAGTCTTGATGCTTTCTCCCTGGATACTGAAAGTGTAGTATGCATTGTGTTCTGAACTTAATTTGACTTGAACTGAGATTTAAATCTAATAAACAACTTAATAAATGTGTATGTTTTGTTGTGGGGTTGGCAGTGAGCTGTGGTTGTATAGGGTTTGGTAGGAATTGCTTTTGATTTGTTTCTGACATTAGAATGTGGCTTTTATGTTCTTGGTTCTGTTAAGATTTTCATAGACATGATAATAAAAGCCATGTAATTGTATATAAAGGACAACAGTTATCATTATTAGGCCAGGTGTAGTGGCTCACCACCTTGTAATCCCAACACTTTGGGAGGCCAAGGCAGGAGAATCACTTGAGGCCAGGAGTTCAAGATCAGCCTGGGAAACATGATGAGACATCATCTACAAAAAGTTAATTAAGTAGGCGTGCTGGTGCATTCCTGTAGTCCCAGCTACTGGGGAGGCTGAGGCAGGAGGATCACTTGACCCCAGGAGTTTGAGGTTGCAATAACCTGCGATGGACACCACTGCACTGTAGCCTGGGCAGTAGAGTGAGACTGTCTCAAAAAAAGGTTAACATTGTGAGATGCAGGTAAGTGAACAAATGATGATTGCCTCATCTATAATTGACCTGGGAAAAAACAGCTTCGACTCTTGCTCTTGAAGTGCTTTAATCTTGGAGTTACTTGAGACTTGGGATATGTTGCTTCAGGTTTAATATAACCTGAATATTATTAAAAAAAGGGACCTCTTAATATTCTTTTGTGTGTTATGCATGTAAAATTCTTTATTGTTAGCCTGTATTTGGAAGGAACACACTTAACATTTTATAAACTATTTTTAAAGCTGCTTGCGAAGTATTGATTTTACTGAAAACCTTGAGATCTTCATTTTACAGGCAAACCTGTCTAACCACAACAAGCCAGACTTGAGTCTTTCCCTACAGTTTGAAGAGTCCTACAAACTGATTCCTGACAAAATGTAACCTGCAACTGCCTGGAGAAAAATTCAGTCTCACATTAAAGTGTATTATGTATTTAATGAAATGCCGTTGTTAGTAATTGACAACCCTGTGTAGTTTGTCTAGCGTTAGAGAATTAAGAGTCTCAGCTGAGCAGCAAAGGTAAGAAGGCTCAGTACATACAAAGCCAGTTTTTGGTGTCTGTAAAGAGTATCATGCCCACATAAGACTTCAAATATTCCTTGGCTTTAATGGTTATGTAGCTTACATTCTTATTAAAGTCCAAATTAATGTAGTTTTCTGTTTTGGTAAGTTTAGGATATATTATTACTGAGTTTTAAAGGATCATTAAGAAAATGCATGTATCTCATGAATTTTTAAGACCATAGAAAAATTATTGAAAAAGGCTTAGTTTTCTTTTTCTGCTAACTTGAACACAGCATTCAGATATGCCTAGTTATGTATTTACACTTTGGTCAGGCTGTTTGATTTCTAGTGCATTTAATGTTAATAAATAAAATACTGCATTTTAAAACTGCTTGTTAAGAAATCGTCTAGAATGAGCATATTGAAATAAACATATTTAAGGCTATTTTAATTGTAGCAGTTCTTCTGTTTTTTGTTGGTCACTGCAGATGGTCCAAAAGTTTTTGCTTGTTGGGTAAGTGGGAACAGGTACCAAAGTTGTGTGTCTGCATTTGTATCCTGATTTTATAGACAGTATCAGAAAAAATTTATTTGCAAGCAGGATGGAAAGCTGTTAGATGAACTCTGTTTTAAGTTGTAGTGCATAGACAATTTAAATCTAGCCAGTTGGGATTCTGTTGATCTAGTTAAGTTTGAAGCATCTTCATATTGTTTTTACTGTGATATTGTACATGTTAAGGGTTTTTTCTTTTTAACTCTTCATTTTTTAACCTATTAATAACATGAAAGTTTAAGCTAACAGAGGCCAAAGTATATAAAATGTTAACCCCTGCTTTTGTTGAAGTATTCACACATTTGTTGATTCTAGGTTGGTTGATTGTTAATGAATCTGTACAATGTTTAAAACATTGAATGAGAATGGTTATGTTCTGAGCAGCCCTCCAAGCTCAGCAATTTCTGCAGTCAAATGCTCTGCCCCTGAGCTACACCCCCACCTAGCAATTTCTAAATGTTAAAAAATGGTAACTTTTAAAAATAAGGTACTAGGTTGTACTTTCTGTGGCCAGTAAAGCAAGGGAAATTCCAGTCTCATGCAGTTTTAGTACAGTTGAACCCTTGTTAAGGGGGTGAGGGAGATTGGTTCCAGGACCACCCTCAGCAGATACCACAATGCACAGATGCCCAAGTCCCTCACATAAATGGGTGTAGTACTTGCATATAACCTACACACATCCTCCCATATGCTTTAAGTCATCTTTAGATTACTTGTATAAATACTTGATACAATACCATCATTTACATGGGTTGAACATAGAGCTCAGCAAGAGATAAATTCAAGTTTTTGCTTCTTGGAAGTTCGTGGAATTTTTTTCCCCAAAATTTTTAATCCAAGGTCAACACAGTCATGCTCTATTGCCCTGGGTATAGTGCAGTGGCATCATCATAGTTCTCTGTAACTTCAAACTCCTGGGCACTAGTGATTCTGTTGCCTCAGCTCCTCAAGTAGTTGGGACTGCAGGCATGCGCCACCATACCCAGCTAAATTTTTCTATTAGAGACAGGGTCTGGCTCTTGCTCAAGCTGCTCTCGAACTCCAAAGATAATTTCTAAAACAGACCTGGAATTTTAATTCAGATGGATTAGATTGGAATCTTTGTGGGGGTGAGTAGGACAGCACGCTGGGCAGACAGTATTTTGGGAAGTGTCTTGGAACCACTACCTTGACTTGTCCAAGATGATGAGTCATCAAAATGCTGAAGAACATCAGCATCTTAGAATTTGAATGGAGGTAAGATAATTTAAATATGAATAAACAATATTTTTATGTTCCATATGCATTTATTTCTCTCAGTTTTATAGCTGACTTGTATTTCATTTGGCATAACACTTTAGCCAGCCCCAAGCTCACGTCTGCTTCTGAATCCGCTCTCTAGTAACTTTTCCTTTTTGTTTTGGAATGTAGTTGTCACTGAGCTGTATGGGGATTTCCTTGGTTCTTGCGGTCAAAGTGGTCAGGGTCATTTTGAACAAGTAAGGCTGCAGGAGATAAATGTAACATCTTTTAAGCCATGGGCCCCCTCCAACATGTGGATTCCTCTAAAGCTTTCAGATTTAGCCTTAGAACACTTTGTTCAGACAGAGTTGTAACAAAACAATTGGTATAAATAGGAATTAGGCTTGTTAATACCTCAATTCCCTTCTTATTGCAGTCCCTGAGAAATCTAAATCTTAAGGAATACATAATTGAAATCTCTTTAAAATCCCATGATTCTGTTTTAAACCAGTGGTCTTAGGAATTTTCTTTACCTCAAAAAATGTGGAACCTGTATCTTCTCAGATTGTTAATCTAAAATTTTTTGTAAGGTTAAAGTTAGAAAAGATGAGTTTCTGCAATGTTTTGACCGTTTCTTGTTTTTGTGATCTATGATTCTGCCTTTGACTGTGCTTCTACTTTCCTTTTAAAGTGAGAGTTGATTGAGACCCCAACTCATTCACTGATGCCTTTATGCAGGGCCTGTTTTAAGTGCTCTGCCTCCCTGTATTCCCGCCATTTGCCCTCTCCAGCAGACTTCCACTTCGTGGACCTTGCACTTGTTCTTGCCTTAGCTTGGAATATCCCCACCCCAGTTACCTATAATTTAGTCATGTTTTCTTCCAGTCTTTATGCACAAATGTCAAACTGGCTCTCCCCAAACTGCATACCCTATTCCTTCTCGGGGTCATTTTTCCTAATTAGTGGTATCATCTGGGATCTTGTTAGAATTATGGAGACCCTTCCCTCAAAACCTGAATTGGCATTTTTGTATTTTAAAACTGTACTTTCCACCCCAAATACGGTGTAACTCCGTGAGGGCAGGAATTTGATGATGTGTGGCTTTGTTGATGTGTGTTCAACGCCTGAAACTGCTTGGTGTGTAGAAGGCACTCAGTAAACCTTGAATAAACAAGTGGAAATGCTTGTGAGTGAGTACTACTCCTAAAATGAGACAGGCTCTCAGTGGAAGTGAACAGCAAAACAAGAAGCTCCAACACATATGGAACTTTAAGAAAGGTAATAATCGAAGGTGTCTTTTTGGCAAATGAGAAATATCTGGTAGAAGTGATTAGACCAGTGTTGGGTGAAATTGGGTAAGTAAATAAATACAGTATACAATAATCCTCTAGCAAAAATGAATGAACGAAGTCTGAGGGGTCGTGAAAAAACTTCCCTTTTGATACATGTTCCATTTATGTGGAAATGTAATAGTGATAAGTTGGAAGCGAATGTTAAACCTGGCTTCTAGATCTCACAAAATAAGCCACTGACAGCAACAGGGTGGATGTGAGCACTTGACAAAATGCCAAGAAAGGTGAAAATGCTGAGGGGTGGTGCTTAGTGGCAGGTTAGTAGTTTTCAACATAATTTTGTTGCTTGGATGAGATAAGGCTCTGTCTCCTAATGTTTTTAATCGTTCTTTGTTCTCCAGTCTCAAGCCCCTTGTTTTTTGGTTATCAAGCAATTTAGCATTTCAGAATCCCCTCTGTAGTATATTGACATTTAAAATATCAATGTTGACCAAATATCATGCAGTCTTCCAATTTTCAGCTTCACTCCCAGCAGAAGGTAGAAGAAAAATACAGGAAGTCCTATGCTGGCATATGGTGCCTTGATTAAATTTTGAGTTGTTCCTTTGGCACCCTGGAACAAAGCAACATTAGTAAATGGTCAGTGTGTGTGTTGGATGTGAGAGAAGGATGATGGTAAAGAGGAGAAAGGAAACCAGGTGCCTTCTCAGATTAATTTTAGGAAACAAATTGATAAGGCAATTGATTTCCTCAGAACTACACATGGTTTTGTGTAGTTCATCTAGTTTGTGGGCCCCAGGAAAATTATTTTTATATATATATAAACTCCAATTTGAAGTCTGCTCTTTTTGAGTTACTGCATGGTTCTAGGCTAATTATTTAAGGTTATTATACTGTAAAGTTTAAGAGGGAGAGTTCTGGGTTCAAGTATTAGCTTTTCTTGTTAGTAGCTTAGGCATATTAAATATCTTTCCCCAAAAATTGTAATCTCATAGGTTTTCCCATCTTGGTCAACCAGGTATTAATAGTTTGGTCATAGCTATTCCGAGTTCACATCAGCTGGAAGACAAGCCTCCATTGCCTCAACCTTCAAAACGAAGTTTCAGCTTCACTATGCTTCAACAAATTTAGTTGAGGCCCACCTGAACTAATCTGAGGGATAAGATCATATTCAGGCCTGAGCCTTATGCACCATTTCTGACAGTGACAATGAAAGCTTTCCCTCCCTGAAGCACACAGGGTGGCTAGGCAGGGTGGTGGTTTGGATAGCTGAAAGATGCTAAAGATTAGGGGCATACTTGGCCGGGCTCAGTGGCTCACGCCTGTAATCCTAGCACTCTGGGAGGCCGAGGCGGATGGATTGTTGGAGCTCAGGAGTTCGAAACCAGCCTGAGCAAGAGCAAGACCCCGTCTCTACTAGAAAAAATAGAAAGAAATTAGTTGGACAACTAAAAATATATAGAAAAAATTAGCCGGGCATGGTGGCACATGCCTGTAGTCCCAGCTACTCGGGAGGCTGAGGCAGTAGGATCGCTTGAGCCCAGGAGTTTGAGGTTGCTGTGAGCTAGGCTGACGCCACGGCACTCTAGCCCGGGCAGCACAGTGAAAATCTGTTTCAAAAAAAAAAAAAAAAAAAAAGATTAGGGGCATACTTACTGTTTTGGCTGGCACTAAACAGCAAAAGTAGATTTCAGTGACTGTAGTGATGTTATAGTCATCACTGTATGACTGGGATGGGAGAAAATTTTCAGGTAAGATGACAACTCCAGCACAAATGTGAGATGCAAACATTCTTTGTCAAGCCAACAGTGCTCTTGGACTTGCCATAGCTGATTCAGCTGCTGCTTCTAGTTCTCTGCTTAAATGTTACATCCTCAAAGAGGCCTTCCCTGACTACCCTGCTCTATTCAGTTATCCCTGCCATTTGTTTTATTCAAAGCACTTACTACAGTTTGTACATATTTGTGTCTATTGTGTTTTATATTGCTGTTTTAACAAATTGCCACAAAATGGCTTAAAACAAATTTATTATAGTTCTGTAGGTCAGGATTCTTGACATAGGTCTCACTAGGCTAGAATTCAGGTGTCAGCAGAGCTGTTTCTGGAGACGGGTTTCCTTGTCTCTTCTGGCTCTGAAGACTTGCATGCATTCCTTAACTCACAGTCTCTTACTCTGTCTTCATGTCCAGCAACAGCAGGTATTTACATTGTGCTACGCTGACCCCTTCTGCCTCCCTCTCGCACTTTTAAGGACCCTTGTGATTATTTTGAGGATATTAAAAAATAATTTCTCTGTTTTAAGGTCAGTTGATTAGCAGCCTTAATTCCATGTGCCACCTTAATTCCCCTTAATCTATAATATTTGCAGGTTCTGGGATTAGGACTCATCTCCCTTCGTCTTCTCATGACATTATGTTGGTTTTGGATATGGTTATAGTTCCA
Organism: Propithecus coquereli; assembly: GCF_000956105.1. Taxonomy (NCBI): domain Eukaryota; kingdom Metazoa; phylum Chordata; class Mammalia; order Primates; family Indriidae; genus Propithecus; species Propithecus coquereli. The sequence goes on along the minus strand of NW_012143079.1, from coordinate 220,662 downwards.
GGCCTGCTAACTACTTAGGATTGTATTCAGACTGAGCTTAAGTAAAATGAATTAAGGAAAATACTTTTTAACAATCCAATGAGAAAAAATAGACAAACACAAGCTGTCTTAAGAATTTTCTTCAGCAGTATTTAAATGCCAATTTATAGAAGTTTAAAGAAAAAGGTTATTCACAAATTCAGTAACTATCCATTGTCAACTTTGAGTAAAATGAAGATTTTCTCAGATAGAAAGGGCTCATAGTATACTTTTACAAACCCATCCTAGAAAAAAAAATTGTAGAACTACATCAATCAACTAACAGGTTAAAGAGAGACTTCTGTAATGGGGAAACCACAAAATAAATGAAATATTTGTTAGGCAATGAAATATGTGAACATTAAAGAATTGCTTTTAGAAATGAACATTCAGAATGTAGATATTCTCAGTGTCTAAAACCTCAAAATTAGCCCAAAACTGGGAAATTAGCCTTTAGAAAGGAGTAAAAAGTAAATAATCTATTCTTTGTCAAGAGTACGGAAATGGTTTATGGTGATTTTTGTTTCAAAGCAACCACCGGCAGAAAAAAAACAATATACTTTACTTTGAAATCACTAGGAAAAAAGCTAACAGAACAGCCCACGGAGCAAAAGACAAAAAGGAGGAAACAAGAGCATTTAAATGTTATTTAAGCGTACAAAATAAGTAGTTTGTGTTTTAACTCAAACAGTTATACTTAAGTTTCATAACATACAAGCCTTGGTTATTTTTAGCCATTGGAAATGTAGGCAACTGGTGGTTTGCCCACCGTCAAAGGGAAGTCCTGACCCTTACCTTGGTACTCTCTGGACCAGCAATAAGATCTTTTGTTGAACCTCACCTCTATGAAAACAAGGAACAAATCTTACTTTGTATTCCCCCAAATGACTGCAAAATAGGCATTCAATAAACATCTGTTGAATAAATTAAGGATCTCCCCTAAACATTATTTTACTATTAGTCTATTCTTTGATGTACTGCAGTAGATATTTCCATACCATTCTTAAATTTCTCATCTCCTGATGCCAAATTTTGTCCAGAGGTAGAAATTGAAGATTATGCTTATACTGATGGGAAGAGGGGGCAGTGGTTATAAAGAAGTTATCTGTGCACATATGTGAGATGTAAGGGCAACAAGGATGGCTGAGTGGGGTGGGACAGTGGTCTGGTCAGTTTTGGGAACTTCACTAGTGGGCCATAGTATGATTAAAGGGTTGAGAACAGACCTCAAATAGAAGTAACACAGTTTTCCTGCTTTATAAGTTAGGAAATGGGAAATGAGTCTGACCTCAAGACCACAGTCTTTCTTTTTTACTTTTTAGCCATTGCTGTTCTTCACCAGATGTAAGTTGCATAGTGAACTGACAAGTACTTGTGAAAATACATATGCATAATCCTATACTAAAGGCTGTATGTCCTCATGGAGATTGAGGGTGATTTTGAGACAAATCTCACGTGTAAAATTAGAATTAGTAAGATGAAGTGGAAACTGATACTAAATGAAAGGCTCAGAAAGTAAGTGCTACTGGAGTTCAGCGGGGGAAATAACTAATACCGTATTGTGTAGATTTGGCACACTATCTAGAACATGTAGGTAATTAGAAAGTGAGACTTGTTAATCTAATTCAGCATACATAAATACAGTAATTAGGGTGGGTACTCTTTAACAATTTGGTCATGGTATGTTGATCCTTGCTTAGAATGAGAAATCTAATATTTAACATTTTTTCCACCCAAAAACGAAATGTGCAGTTTAGTACCAAGTGAAATGATTCAGTCATAGTTGATTGATACTACTTACTGTCAGAGAATACATTCCTAGATTTCTTGCTTATATAGGATTTGAGACATCTCACTATGGTAGAAGTACTGGGCCTTCTTAAAATGATAATGAAATATTAGAATGGCAGAGACCCTAAACACACATTTTATTCATTTTAAAGACTTATTCTGATCCTTTTGTAGTTCACGAGCATGATGGTTGAGTTTTCACACACATGGGTGAGATGTACCTCCCTCCATCCTTGTTATGATGTCAGCACATTACCCGTCTGACTTGGAAAAAAAAAAAAAGACTTATTCAGTCCTTCTGATATTTAAAGCCTACTGTAATATTTTAATCATATATCTGTCTCCAAAAGGATGCCATCCTAAAGTGTTTTCATTTTTTGTATAGGGTAATTTGTATTCATTTAGTTTATGAAAAAAATTAAGGACAGCAATATATCAGTTATGTAATTCAATTTTAAATTAAAGTTTTCTTACACGTATATATTTCTGGATAGTGATAGGATCTAGGATATGGAAACAGTGATAACCTTTAAAAAAAGCTATCGGGAAACTTTTACAGTTATAGTTTGGTAATTCAATGAGGTTACATTGCAGCAATTAAATAAGCATGTTATATAATGCCATTATTTTAAACAATTGAGAATTACTTACCCTTGACCTTTGCCCACTTTTTTTTATATTGCAATGCTCGCTAAGCGCAGAGCACATTCTACAAAGATTCTGAAGAAAATTATGAGATTAATGTTTGATTTTTACACATTAACCATGTTGTAATAATTAAAGTGCTGCTGACGCTCTTCTGTCTTAAACTCATCGAATAATTGGACCAAGTTTGAGGAAATCAATTTCCACTAAATAGTTAACCATAAGGTATATTTGTATTAGCAAACAAAAATGCTTTCAAAATGTTCCACTTTTGAAACTGTTTGAGTCTTTTATGTTGACCCAATGACTTTGTTTGCAAAGGTAAACTGAAGTGGAGTTAAGCAATTGTCTGGCAAATATGATCACTGTAGATGACCATAAGGAATAAAATGAATAAAGTGATTTTCAGAAAATTTACTTAATGACAGCAGACCTTTCTTTACTCTTCCTAGATCTTTGGTAGTTTTTGTTTGTTTGAGGAATTGGAGTTATGATCCTGTGCAATTGTGCACGCTCTCTCTCTGCCCCCGCCTTCTCCTTCTCCCTCCCTTCCCCTCTCTCTCACTCTCTCTCTCATTTATATCATCAGTGATATGAACATGATTAAGAATTTTGTCCAGTTATTAATCCTATCCTTAAAAATTTTTAAGTATTTTTAGACCTATCAAGGTAGTCAGAATACATTTATAGTTTCAGTTGGATGTTTTGCATTCATATGGAAAAGTCAGAGGCAAAAGTAATTATTTAAAATAGTGGTATATTTTGAAATGGGTGTAAAGGCCAAATTATTTTCTAGCAGTTTCATTAAATTGATACCACCTGAACTTAACTGCCTATTTATTGGACCATAATCATAACAGAGTCTCCTAGTCATCGCAAAGTGCCTGGAATTTGAGTGGTGTCTACTCTGTCTTGAAGCCATCTTAATCTAAGATTCAAATAAAGGTCTTTCAAAGATTTTTTTTAATGTCATGAACCCATGCCCAAAGAACAGAGTGAGGATGTATGTAGCAATATATTTTGAAGTAGTACCTGAAGATTTTTCCCAGTTACTTCCCTTTACCTCATATCCTTTCTTCCATTCTGTCAGCTCTTACTCATTCTCATAAAAGGAAGATAAGAAATTTTTGCTTGGCTTTTGGATTTTAAGTGTATCCTTACAGGAACATGAAAAGACACACATGTATAAATAATAAAGTAAATTGAAAAGATTGCATAAGGATCCCTGTATGCCTGAGAGTCATGCTTGAAAAGGCCTTCAGTCATGAACAAGAAACAACGTAGGAGTGACACCAATGGCCTGATGTCCAAAGACCAGCATGGAAAAAAGCTCCCTTACCCCTGCCCTGAATTTGTGGGCTAAAATCCATTCTAGCTACATGTGTACAAGGGATTAGAGACAGAAAATAATAAGAAAACATTGAAAGAGCTTGGTCTAGAATTATTTAAGATAGTAGATTAGAAAAGAAGAGGTGGTAGGTAGGATTAAGAAACAGTCTTTGCGGTCAACATGAACTCTAAATTCTGAGCCCACAATAAAGTGAGAGGAGACCATGGCTGATCCTCATTGATAGGATAAAACTGGATATTGCTAAAAAACAAACAAAGCAGCCAATTATGCCTCCTCCTTTTCTGAACCTTGACCTCACAGCAAGAGAATACCTCTCGTAATCACTGTTGTCCCTACTCATTTAGTTCCTTAGAGCAGAAACAAAGTAGTAGTAGACAAATCAATCTGCCCTGCTGCAGAACTGCATTGGGCTGCATAATGACAGTTTCATTGTATGGAAACTTGAAGAATGATTTTTTTATAACATTAAAAATCATATTGAGGGCTTGAGTAATTTTGTTATGAACAATTTATTCAGCCCTCCATCCTTTATATAGGACTTGTGAATGTCCTTATGTTAATTCTGTTTAAAGATAATCATGGCAGCTAACAATTAGTGTCAAGCACTGAATACTCATTTAATCTTAACTCCATCCATATATGATAATTGCTATGATAATTGTTACCATTTTACAGATGAAAAAACCAGCAGAGAGATACGTAGCCTACCAAATTCATAGGGACGGTAAATAGAGGAACCAGAATTAGAATCTGTGCAGTCTGGTTTTAGAACCAGTTCTCTTAACTGCTACACTGCCTTTCAGGCCAGCCTATACAATATGATAACTATGCTAACAAAATCCAAGGAAATAGCAACAAAATATTAATATTAGTTATTACCAAACAGAAAAATTTGGGGGGATTTTGGCATCTGAGTTTATACCTTTACCCCATTTTATAGTATCATCACATTTCTGATACAATCAGAAAACAAAGACTTAAAAAATGAGTATAATTTTCTAATGAAAACTATGGGAATAATTATACAAAATACCCTCACCAGAAAGACTGGAACAAATATATGCAAAAATGTCTGTTGCAATGTTATGTATTTGTGAGATTTTCAGCGAATTTTTTTTTTTTGTACTTTAGTTTTTGGTATTTGGTTTTAAACTCATAGTTTTAAAAAAATAAAGTAAGGTAAAAATTATATGTAAATTTTTATGCTAAAAATTGATTATATAATCACTGATTTTCTGGAGAAAATGTGTTACCAAAAATGATTCAGAAAACAAATTATTAATAAGTCAGTAAACAAGAAGTACTTCAGGATGTAATTAAAGCAATTACTTCCATCAAAGACTTTAAACCTAGAGTATCTGGGGTATTATTTTAAATTTATGAAGATGAGCCAATTTAAATCCTGTTATGAACTGTTAAAGGACAGAGGAAAAGGTAGAAAGCATCCTAATGCAATCTTGGCATTAAAGTCTGAGAAATATACACCATATAAGAGGATAATCTTAGTTATGCAAAATAACTACATAAAAATAATGCAAATAACATCATAACAAATTTAGTCATATATTAAGATAGCTGCTGTGATCATTATGATTTAGCTCTGCTTTGGTAGTGTTAATAAACTCAATGAAATAGAACACAGAAATAATTGGCATAACTATTGGAAAAATGTAGGCAAAATTGTCATTATTAGTATTCAAAATGATTGTCTTCCTTTGAAAACTACAAGAGAATTATTAGAAAAATTAAATCTAATAGGAAACTTCAGTGAGGTAATTTAACACAAAATTAAAATATAAAAACCAATAGTTTTCTTATATACTAACAAATACAAAGTTACCAAATAAAAAGACTGCAAAATAATAACAGTATAAAACAGCTAGAAAAAAATCTCGACAGACATATAGAGTGAAAGGTAGAAAAATATAAACTTCTTTGAAATCCATAAGAATTGCATAGAGTGCTAGCTAGGTTTTTGTATGAGAATACACAGTAAGTACTATGTCAGTCTTCCCATACTACATTATTTAGCCAACACTGCTCTAATAAAAACTCAGGAATTTACTTTTGGACTTGGATAAAATAATTCTAGTATCCATCTTGAAGAATAAGCAGGTGAGAAGAGTAGAAGTTAAACAATGTGGGATATATACTAGGTATTAAATGTTTTATAAGGTTACACTAATAAAATGAGATACACTGGCAATAATCAGGATAAATCAATGGAGCAAAATAAATAGCCTCAAACAGCCTTGTTATATATAAGAACCCAAAAATATGTAATTGAGAAAATGACAGATCCAAAATTAAAATACACTAAAAATGTGAAACAAATATGAGAAATAGCATTACTATTTTTAAATACATAAAGAAATGAAGCAACACATGAAACATAAAGTTCTTTAAGAAATGAACAGGCAAAAGATAGGTGTGGATAATTAAAGGAAAATGAAAGACAGGTGGTAAGTATAGAGTGTGTTGGTTGAGAGAAATGGCAGAATTGGTGTCAGGCAGGGGTCATGTTAGGGCGTGTTTACATGACCAGATACCCAGGGAATTTTACTTGGTGGTAGAGAGAAAATTTTTAGAAAATTCTTCAATATATATTACTATATTTTCTGTGTGTTTTTGTGCCAAAGACTTCTGCCATTATCTATTTCTCCCATTCTCTATCTAGGAACAAGGTCAAAAAAGTTTTACCTGAGTGCATGGCTGCCCAGCTAGACTATAGGTTCCTTCGCAGTAGGAGTCGCTATGCGAGTAAGTTGTTGCTAATGAGAAGTAAAAGAAGTGATATGTACAACTTCCAGGTCATTTCCTTTAAAGTAATGTGCTTGTCTTTCTCGGTCTCTCTTCCCCATCCTTTGGGATAAAATATGGACCTGGTGCTCCTGGTGAGTCTGCTCTGACGATGCAGAGAAACAGAGTGAAATTCTAGGGGTTGAGATAGCAACAAGGTGAAAGGAAACTGATTCCTTGATGACCTTTTGGAGCAAAGCCTCCTACCTTAAATGGGATTGCCTTGATATTGGAATCTGAGACAAAGGTCTACAAGAAAGTAGTTTCTTTTAGAAGTGATCCCAGAAGCAGGAATGAGGGAGAGGGGAGTGAAACAAGAAGAGTTATCAACTTGACCATTGCTAAAGTTGCCTAGTGTTCCATACCATGAAACCCTCTCAAGATCCTTATGAAACTGCCTAGGGATTAAAAGAGGGAATCATTTTTTCCTTAGTTCTCATTCCCTACTGGCTAAAAATGGCTCCAGGGTATTAACTACTCCACTCTTTGGATAGCACATACATATTGACATCTATTGGGTTCCCTTGGGCAGAGAGAGATATATAGCACAGACCCAAGGTGAAGCATTGTCTGGGCGCTCTGTAAAGCTGGTCACTTTTTGTAGAACTCATTGCCTAAGAAACAGCTGGAGTAACAGGTGTAATCAAGGAAATTTAAAATGGTGCACAAAGGTGTCTAATATAGTGCACTCCTTGCACCACTCAGATCCTCTTGTGTCCTGCATTAATTCCAACCCATCACAGAGTTCCCTTCAGAGTTGTGGCTGGTCACAATCTTGGCAAGCACTTAATACTAGAGGGAAAAAGTTACATTCCTGTCATGACAGCTAGTCCTTTCTCCACCACATTTTTTAGATTTCTAGATCTCCCTGTCTTTCAGCTAGCATTTCAGCTGATCTTGGTTGCTCGATTGGTGGGATCATCCAGGTCTTTTACCCTGAGGAGACTGACCCCTCACATGCCATATCCTATTTTGCCTACAGTTGCTGTAATTGCCCACTCACCATGATCAATGGGCATAATGGCACAAAGAGACAGCCTAGTGAATGCCGTGTGCTCAATGCATATGCTTCACCAAACTCATTTTACAGCAGCTACTATAGCTGATGATACACTCACTATTACAGTAATTCCTTTTTTTTGGCTAACTCCTTCCCTGCATTAAGGAGCTCCAAGTTACTAGCTGGTAATTGTTGCATCAAGTTCAGTGTATTCCTTGTGTCCCTCTAGGGGAAGCATTTTCCACCCCACCCTGCTTCCATACCAGGGCCTTGAATACGGCAGACCCAAAGTTTCAAAGACAAGAAGCATAAATTCTGCAAACAAACCACAAAGTAGTGGTTTGAGAGGCCAGTCCTGCTTTCACTGCTTGATGAAGTCTTGCCTTCACCTTATGTTATGAGGATTTCTTGGTGAAATCGTACTTTTACCTCATGTTTCAAACAACACACATTCTAGCTGCTGGGTCATAGCACCACATATTGTACATTGATTTAGTGCACATACTTCATGCTGGCGTACCCCAACCCAGCAGGCATCGTCCCTGAATTGGTACTTATCTGAGCCTTAAACAGGCTATTTCGTTTATCATCATCATCATCATTAGGTTTCTGGGGAAGGTGTAGCATTTAAGACCATTGAACAATGTGTCAGTAGCCCCAACTTCTTTGCTATAAGGTGGATCTCTTGGTTTGAGTGATATGTGGGATATTATGCTGAATCTGATATTCTGTAAGTCTTCAGATGGTGATGCTGGTGGAGGTGAAACTGAACAGAGACAGCAAACATATCTGGACAAATTGTTGTTCTCCAGAGTTTAAAATTGAGTCAAGGCAATCAACTTGTCTTCCAAGTGATTGGCTAGTCTCTTGGTATATGAGAGGTGACTAGTACACTTTTTGTAGACAGCATAATAGTCTATTATGTGAGAGAAATACAAACTTATTTATTGCCTGAATCACTGTTTTTATGGCAATTTAAGCTGTACCCAAACTAATGCAGACATTATTACCTGAAATGGGGTGCTGCTATAATCAAAACTTAAAATATGTGGTCATGGCTGATCGATAGGGAAGTGAGTGATAAAGAAACAGATAGGGAAGGCTGGACAAAGAGGTTTTCTCCTTCTAAAGTAGAAAATCTGAATTAACTAATTTGACAGTGTTTGGGAACTCCCAAGTTTGGCAAAGCCAACTTTTCTGTACCTCAAACCACAGGAGATAATATTGTCTCTCAGAATATTTCTCAGGAGCCTCCAGTATATGTTCTCAGCCAGAAAGTGGGAGCCAGCCCTACGACAATAGACTAAGGACATTCCATTCCCTCCTAAGTCTATTTTTTTAAGTGGCCTCAAGGTAGCCACTGCTAAATTAACTGAGAGCTAGGTAGACCAAACACAACAACCAGAAAATAAGCTAGAGTCTGAAAGCTTAAGAACTGTAACAAGACATGACCTTTGACTGAAGCTGCTTTAACATGGATGTTACTGGAAACAAGTAGACTAGGAGCCTACTAAATTTGGGGGAAAATTGTTTACCAAGGAAATCACAAATATGGTGTCTGTCTTCAGCAATCTCCAACTGGAAACTACCAGCAGAAAGCATAGTGCAAAAGTGCATTAACCAACAAGGTGACTATCAACAACTCACTTCAGTTTTGTGCCAGCTTATGCTTCTCAGCTCTACATGCATCCTTCATTGCCTGCACTGCAGAAATGGAGCTTGCCCTTTAAATATTTTTCTCCTGCCAGCTGGCACAATGTTAAGCTTTGTCAATAGAAGGTACTGGAAAGAGATTGTAGGAGGAAAGAGTTTTCTTTCCTGGCCGTGGTGTGCTCACCTGGCAGGCTCTTGTAGAATGTGTGGCTTCTCTATTGCCCAGCTGCTACAGGGTAGGTATGACAACAGCATCCAGAGGCAGCAGTTTCCTCAGGCAAATTCATGGTGGAGCATCTATGGCAAGACACTGCCTCGTGAAAAGCCATCCCTAGCACCCTTAGTGAAATTTGGGTAAATTCCACTGACTCAACCCTGCAGTGGCTTCTCTGCTGCTATTCAGTGAGCCATGCTAACTCTCTCCAATGAAGTCTGGATCTCAGTCCTTGGGGGACTTCTTCCTTGGGGCTCTATCTAAGCCCTGTGAGTAGTGGCTGCTCCTTATATCTGCTATTCCTGAATTCTTTAGAGTTTTCTTTAATTCCTATTAGCCAACTCCTCGTTATTACAAACCCCTGTTGTAGTTAAACTTTCCTTGTTCAAATTACTGTTAGTTTTTCTCCTAATTAGACCAAGACTGATAAAGGTGACACCATAATAGATAGTAGATAATGGAAAAAAATGAATCTCCTGAGGGTAAGCCCAGTGGCCATGGGACTGGGGAGCAGTCGACAAAGGAATTCCTTCCCAAGATTGGAACCAGAGCCTAACCAAGGAATTTACTCTATTGCCTGGGAAGGAAGCCTTCTGAATTCCTGCCAAACAATGTCATAGAGATTGCTATGTTTCCCATTATTTATTTTTAGAATGGTAGTTCTTATTGCAGTTCTTTATTCTACTCCATCATTTTGCATCAAGATGTATGGGATTACAAATAACTTGTCTGTTAGATAATAAATTGCTAGTTTTTGAGGAGCCACTTTTAGATCAGGTGCAGAAAAACACTCAGAGATCTCAGATTTTGAATGGGGAACAATAACTGCATGAACTTTAATCTCATTCCTTGGGGAGGGCCTGTGTTCTTTGTATGGGATGATTGGTACATGTGAATACTTCTGGGGCTAGAGACCAAAGGCAGAGACTTCTAATTGTTCCCCAATATACTTTCTCTATTTTCCTTTTAAAAACTAAAACTCCTTAAGCTTTTGCTGAGTACCTGCCCCGCAAGAGACTACATTTTGCAAATTTCCTTTGTTGATACATAAGGCTGGGTTCTTGACAATGGGATGTAAGGGGAAGGGATACATGTAATACTTTAATCTTGCTTGTAACACAATTAGGTGTATGCTCCCTTCTCTCTCTTTTCTCTTTTCTTCAGTTTTAAATAAAGACACAGAGTTGGTGAGTCAATTTTGAATAGGTAGCTGAGGATAAGCTCTTCAGGGGTTCGAAGAGCCCCACATAGAAAACCTGAGTTCCTTAATGTGCCCTTGGGAAGCAGAGTGTCTTGCTTGTGCTGGATTGCCTGCCCATCTCTGGACTGATACATGAGAGAATAAAATTTTTTATGTATTTATTTTTTCAGCTAG
>NW_012143079.1:171114-208451 GCF_000956105.1 Propithecus coquereli | reverse complement strand
TAATTAAAAAGAAATACCTTCAAATTCTAAAATAAATGTATTAATTGTTGGCATTAACTTAATGCCCTTTGAAAATATATTTTGGAAAAGTAAAGAGATATAATTAATATAAGAACTGGTGTTAAATAGAGATAAAAATTTATAAAGCATTGTTTTCCAAATCTTAATTATTTTTAAACCACTTACACAATTTTTGCCATATCCATGTAACACCTAAAATAATATTTACCTAATCATTTCATTATATTTCATTCCATTTTTATTTAAATATGTTTGATTTTTTTAAAAACCAGCATCATGGTCTTACTTGCCATAAATATTGTGCTCAACGCATATTATTTTCTTTAAGTAGAAAGGACAGACACATTAATACACATTCAAATAAATAACTACTTAAGTAAAAATATTCTTAGGTGTAAAATCATCTCACATGGGCCCCATACCACACTTTCATTAATGATTGATACAGCATTGCAGTATTTAAGATCTTCTAGTATTTAAGGCATAAATAAATTTTAAAATATGCTATACTTAAAATCTCATTGCAGCAAAAGTGTATTCATGCCCTAATCAGTCTGTCAGTTAGTGTTAATAATAGGTATGTCTCTTTTTCCTCATTTCCAGATACTAAAGCTGCAGGGCAAACCAATAAAACTCAGAATATGCTGTATACAGAAGTATGATTCAGAATAGTGTGCTGTTATTAATAATGTTAACTTCACTCTCCAAATAAAATGCTCAGACTTCACATTTACCATAGTTAAAGAAGTGCAAATAGCAAGGACTGCCAATGAACTGCATCTCTAAAATGTAATATATTCAGTAGCAATTACATTATTAAAAATGCTTTTTTATGTCCAACTTTTCAGGATGTTTTATTTTCCCAAACGATATGATAATGTACTTTACATTTATTATTATTTTTTTTTGGTGACAGGGTCTTATTCTGTTGCCCAGGTTGGAGTGCAGTGGCATGATCATAGCTCACTGTAACCTCAAACTCCTGGGCTCAAGCAATCCTTCCACCCCAGCCTCCTGAGCAGCTGGGACTACAGGAGTGCAACACCATGCCTAGCTAAATTTTGTTTGTTTGTTTGTTTGTTGTTGTTTTTTTAGAGTTGGGGTCTCAGTATGTTGCCCAGGCTGCAATTATCTTTGATGTAAGAAAATAATTGTCAACATGGTATTTAACAATTCTTTAGGTCAGGTTTTTGTGATTATATTTGTGCCTTTTGGATATTTGTAAATTGCCAATTTGCAAAGAAGAACTCTCAAGAATTAAAATCTCTTAGGCAAAAAATAAAGCAATAAGAAAGCCATGTTATTCTACGAAATACAGTTTTACTATTTTCATTGACTGTTACACATCTTAGGGAGGTGATTTGGATTTGGAGACAAAATATTAAGGATAGGGTTTTTCTATCATCCACTTTGCTTACAAACATGGTTATGAACCAAAATGCTGAATGGATGGAGCTTTAAACCCATGAAATTCTTGGAGTTTTGCCCAGATCAAATGTGCATGGTAAGTTGGGACACTATACATGCTTTTCATGGAATAAAGCCGAATAATGAAATCTTAATACAACATAAACCCACACAAGTTGTTCAGAGTACAGTGGAGAGTCCTAGTATGATTTGGGTGGAACAAGTCTGCAATAAAGCTCCTCCATGTTCCATCAACCCATGCTCTCCCCGTCTGCTGAAAGAGATCTGTTTAACCACCTTTGGAGGTGTATTCATTGTCTATTGCTATATAACAGATCACTACAAATTTAGCAGCTTATAACAACACCCATTTATTAGCTCAGAATTTTGTAGGTCAGAAGTTCAGGCACATCAAGGCTGGATTCTGCTCAGGCTGACATCAAGGTGTCAGCCAGCTACATTTTCACATGGAGTTCAGAGTCCTTTTCCTAATTTATTCTTGTTATTGGCAAAATTTAGCTCTTTGCGATTATAGGAGCAAAATTCCTGTTAATTTGCTGGCTATCAGCTGGAAAGACCTCTAAACTCCTAGGCTGCTCTGGGTTCTTTACCAGAAGTTCCCTTCTATCTCAGCAACTGAACAGTGACCTTTGAATTTCTCCAGCTTTCTCTCCTGTGAGCAGCCAGAGAAAACTCTCTCCTTTTAAGGGCTCATTTGATTAGGTCTCAGCCTCCCAGAGGATCTCCCCATCTCAGGGTTAATGGTGTCATCTAGCATAAACTAATCACAGGAGTAAAATACATCAAATTCACAGTCCTGACCTGACGATTAGGCAGGGTCTGTGCAGCTAGGATGGGGAATACTGAGGGACATCTCAGAGTCTTGCCTACCATAAAGACTTTTGTCATTTTTCACTTTCAGCTTTTCATACTTCTTTGGCTTCCATCTTCACATTCAAGTCCTTTTTTTCCCTATACTTTTTGCCCCAAAGAAACTCAGAAAAACTCAAATTGTCACAAAATTAGTCTACATGTAATAGTGTAAGGAAATACACATATACATAAAAGATGTGTGTTCCTGGGCTTGCAAACATGTTTCAAGGTGATAACAAATAAGCTTTGATGCTATTCATCTTTCTCATTGCAAACAGAGCTTCAACTAAACCATCACTTTATGGTGAAACATTTTGGTGACACCCAAGTAGCTGATAATATCGTTATAATAATGAGGACTTATGAGTTCAATATGATTTCTTTCTAACTAGTGTCAGGCATACTGTGTAAACATGTAATATGTTTATTTCAATGCTAATTATATTCTTTCTACAAATTAAATTAACTTTTTGGACTTTATAAGATTAGTGTATAAATAGTGAAAATTAATTATTGGTGATTTGGTTGTGTCCTCCTATCCTCAAATGCCTTAATTACCTCTCCTTATCTGAATACCAACTGGATTCTTGGGGTTTTGGGGGGGGGGATTTTTTTGAGACAGGATCTCTGTTGCCCAGGCTGGAGTACAGTGACGTCATGACAGCTCACTGCAACCTCAAACTCTTGGGCTCAAGGGATCCTCCTGCCTCAGCCTCCCAAGTAGCTGGAACTATAGGTGCATGCTACCGTGCCTGGCTAATTTTTCTATTTTTTTTGTAGAGGCTGGGTCTCACTGTGTTGTTCAGGCTGGTTTTGAACTCCTGGCCTCAAGCGATCCTCCTGCCTCAGCCTTCCAAAGTGCTAGGATTACAGGCATGAGCCACACACCTGGCCAACTGGATTCTCATAGTAACTTATTCTGAGCTTTGATAAAAGTTTTGATTTATCAAAGTATAGATGAAGAGATACTGATCAAGAACACAAATAAGAGATTTGGAGGAGCTCACTAAAAACACTAAAATTTATTACTAAATTGTTGCTCCGTAGATTACTATTGCTATATTAGAGACAAAAATGATCTCAGGAGTTTTGCAGGGCTTTGCCCTGAAGGAATATGTGAACATGTTAGTTTCCATATCAAAAGCTGCTCCACCTCAGGAGGGCATCTCAAAGGTCAATAGCAGCTGCTTTCCAAGGTGACGCTGCAGTCTCAAACCCATGGTTCTCACCTGCTTTGCAGGACAAAGCAGATCTACATGGAGCCATGGGATGAGAGCTGATCAGAGAATGTCCGCCTGAGAGACAGACACCTGTGGCTAAAAACGATTAGCCCAAGGGACAATTCCTGCTTGACTTCTGATGACCTGTCTCCATCCACAATAACTAGATAAAGAAATATGGAGCCACTATATCTCTGTTTAATTCTTTTGTTAAGTGATAGCTTTATCTTAGAACTTAGAAATTTGTCCTTGAAAGATTTTGTAACCATTTGTTCTCATAAATAGAATTAATTAAGGGATTTATAGAAGCCTTTTGAAATACTTTTAACCTAAAATGAACTACCTGTTATTATGTAAATCTGTTACCCCTGGCAACTGATCACTGTACCTATAAATACCCATGTAAAACTTCACTCCTGACCTCACAATTGACGGGCATATTGTGAGGTCCCCTGAGTACCCCCCCTTTGCTTTTTCTTTATAAATCTATAAACCTATACCTTCATCTCTGTGTATTCTTTTATTTCTATTATTTTCCATTTTCTATTATTTTCTTACCCTTTGTGATGACCCCAGCCTAAGACACCTGATTTTCTTCTGGGAGCATAGCTTACTAAATATCAAATGGCTAATTTCAAATCAGGATAAAGACTAATCAGTGAAAATAAAATATGGGTGGCATAGTGTATTGTAGTGGAAAGAATAATAGAGTCAGACCCTGGACAAGCTATTTAATTAACTTGTGTGAGTCTCAGTTGCTTTTCTTTTTTTCTTTTCGCTATAAAAGCAAGATGATATCTCGACTTCATTGAGTTGTGAGAATTGAATGATTTACCAAATGGATAACTTGTAAATAAATACCTCCCTTCTCTTAAAGTGAATATGTTGATCTATTAATAATAAATTATCAAATTGCTTTAAAATAGGAGAAATCACATTTTAGGAGGACTTAAGTCCATAGACTTAATTTGATTTGTAAAAATCTATAGATTAAGCTACAAATATAAAACTGAAATAGACATGGTCAGAATAACAGAGGCTTAAATAATACTAGAGTACCTTTAAGTATTTGAAACAGAGGAACTATTAATAGTTAGATGATGGAATAGTTAAGAAAAGTCAAATGGGATGATATGTTACCCCAAAGACTAGCAATAGCAGGGGGCACCACCTCCCTACACTGGAGGAACACAAGGAGGATGAAATGAAGAGGTCAGGAAGGAAATTCAGCCACTGGCCAAAGATTCTATCCAAGGCAGAGGGAGAAATACCCTGCCTTTTGCTTTCAACAAAAGGCACATGGCATGGGAACTTGAGAAAGAGACTGCTGAGTTTGAGAAGAATATAAAGGCAATCAGCATTTCTGAGAGCAAACAAGCCACGGACCAGCATTTTAATTGGTGGAACTAAGAGAAATGTAATTGACCAGGAACTCAGATTTTAGGTAATACTGTAATGATTAATTCTCTTAATTGTGATGAGTCAATTCTCGGAGCTTCAGAATCACTACCAACAAAAAGAGAGCTTCAAAGATGGAGACTTGCTCTCTAATCCCCTCTCAGACAAGGCTGCAGGATGGGGAGGGGAAGCAAAACCAGTGGCTGCAAGGTTGGCAAACTGAGGAGCCTGCTGTTCATGGCCACAAGGTGTGTTATAAGGTGTGGAACCACTATTTGTTGCCTTACTTTGGCTTTTTCCAAATATGGGTAATTTTGCCTGTCTTCACCATTGCATATTTAGTATTTTAGTAAGTAGAAGATGTGTTTTCCAAAGGTGATCACAACAATGTATGTCTGATCCATCGATAGGTATAGCGGTCTATATTTTCTCTCTTTGAATCTGGTTAGGTCAGTGGCCTTGGAAAATGTAATGCTGTGTGACTTTTGAGGTTGTGTGATAAAAGGGACACAGTTTCTGCCTGATTCTCCTGGCATGCTCACTGTTGGAACCAAGTCACCACGCTCTAAGGAAGCTAAGTTCCCATATGAGGAATCTATGTGCCACTATTCTGGTCATGACCTCAGCAGAGGTCCTACTGAGACTCAGTATCAACCAAATGTGAGTAACCAAGTCTTCAGATGAGGCCAGCCATCAGCTTGCAAGCTGTCTCAGCTAACTCCAAGAGGAGCAGAGCTCTGCCCACCAAGCTCTGCCCAAATTGCAAATTCATGAACAGAGTAAATGTCATTGATTTAAGCCACTAAGTTTTGAAGTAGCTTATGACTCAGCAATAGACAACCAAAACACAAGGCGATTAAACATATAATTCAGATATGGCAAGTCACATACACAGTGGACAAAGAAAAAAATGCTTCTTGAGAGATCCTGGACATACCATTTTATATAGTAACCAGATTTGATTTTGTATTGCTGGCCTCTGAAAAGTGTAAGCACATTTTCAGTTACAGGTTGGATAATTGTGTTTACTGTATTAGGCAGAGGAAATGTGGGAATTATTTGTGTACATCTAAAATGATGTTATAACTGGATCTTTTCTTTCTCCATTTTGACAGAGCTATCAATGATGGAATCAGAATATCTAAATGAAAGGGAGATGGATCCCAGCTTCATATTCATTTATTCAACATGGAGAGCCTATTATATGCTACTTGTTATTCCATGTGCTCAGGATGGAGTAATGAGCAAAACAGTTTAAGTTTTCTGCCCTTGTGAAGCTTACATATGCAGAATTATAAAGGAAATGGCCCTAAAGACCTATTCCTTAAAGGATATAAAAAGAGTCAGGGGGTGGTAAAGAGGAGTTTGGTTAAGAGATTTTACAGGAGAGGGTTTTTGCCATGTGTATTGGTCAGGAGAGGCCAGGTTATGTTATTGTAACAAATATGCACAGAAGATCCAGAAGTGGGACATGCGTGGGATGTCACGGATTTTGTCTAATGAGATCCAAGAAACCTCAGCAGAAAAAGAATGAAGATGAACACATATAGGCCTAAGAGTATGGAATAAATGGCAGAAGGCCCTCTGGGAGATAGATGGTCTGTTAAGGAATTTCCAAAGAGAAAATGGTAGGGGTGGAGAGCAGAAGGACACACCTCCTTTCCTCTCCCTTCCCCACACCCCTGCTTCCCCATGGCATGCCTCCAGAGAGAGAAGGTCCAAGTTTGGGATAAAAGAATGTTAGATGCTAAATCAAGCTTAAAATTTTGTTTGAGGCCAGGCACAGTGGCTCATGCCTGTAATCCTAGTGCTTTGGGAGACAGAGGCAGGAGGATCGCTTGAAGTCAGGAGCTCGAGATCAGCCTGAACAAGAGTGAGACCCTGTCTCTACAAAAAAATAGAAAAATTAGCCAGATGTGGTAGTGCATGCTTGTAGCCCCAGCTGCTTGGGAGGCTGAAGCAGGAGGATCCCTTGAGCCCAGGAGTTTGAGGTTGCAGTGAGCTATGATGATGCCACTGCACTGTACCCAGGGTGACAGAGTTTTTTTGTTTGATATTTTGTACTGGACATTTTAATTTTCATGAATTGACTCATAACAATTAAATTGAGACTGTGTTTACCATTAATATTAACTAAAGACATTTTTATTTTCTATAAGTGAGTAACCACAAAAATCACAAACTTGCCCAAGCATTTGTTTGGGATAGGGAAGAAAACCTTAACCGAGTGCATTTTAAAACCACAGAAAAGATGATACAATTTTCACTGTGATCATAGTTCTTGTGTCATGTTTGTTCAATACACTGGTTTACATCTATGGAGTAAAGGATGTGTTTTTCCTGGGTAGGCAATGGATAGACCTGCACTTTTCTTACTTGATTACTGGTAAGAGAACTCCATTTCCATGTGGGGACTGAGTTAGATGAAGATCACCCCACCCATCTCTAGTCATGAAAGTGGACACCTGACCAGTCTCAGTAAGTGAAGGGTTGTGGGATCAGCATTTGACACAAGAGTCCATGGGACTCTACTTCAATAACCATAGGGGAAGAATTACATCTTTCAGTGGAGGTTATTAAGCCAGAGGAGTTTACTTGCACAATAAAGCCAAACAGACAAGCATAACAAGAGAGAGCCTCACTATGGAC
This sequence comes from Propithecus coquereli, assembly GCF_000956105.1. Classification (NCBI taxonomy): domain Eukaryota; kingdom Metazoa; phylum Chordata; class Mammalia; order Primates; family Indriidae; genus Propithecus; species Propithecus coquereli. The sequence goes on along the minus strand of NW_012143079.1, from coordinate 200,883 downwards.
AAAAACCAGGAGCTGACTGCACTGATATTTGTTTCATCCTATTGTAAATTGAAAGGGAGAATAATAATGACTAAAATTAATTTAAATTTAAAATTATTCAAAAAAATATTGTGACAATTTGTTTTGGTTGTATTTAAGTACATACACACACAAGGTGATTTGACTGAACTCAACTAAATTATTTTAATAATATTTAATTTAATAACTGTTCATAGGATGATAACAGTTTTAAATCAGGTTCTTGAAAGACAATATAGTAATTTTTTTCTTATAGCTTCTATTAATAGTCATACAAATATAGGAAGGATGTTCAATTTGCTTGAGATTTAAGTCAAATCTCTTTCTAAGATACCAAAATGGTAAACATATACTCTATCACTGCAATCCCCAAACCCGGGGCCACGGACCAGTTCTGGTTAGGAACTGGGCTGCACAGCAGGAGGTGAGTGGCAGGCAAACAAGCAAAGCTTCATCTGTATTTACAGCCACTCCCCATTGCTCGCATCACTGCCTGAGATCTGCCTCCTGTCAGATCAGAGGTGGCATTAGATTCTGATAGGAGCGTGAACGCTACTGTAAACTGCACATGTGAGGAGTCTAGGTTCCACGCTCTTGGGAGAATCTAAAGCCTGATGATCTGAGGTGGAGCTGAGGGGGTGATGCTAGTGCTGCGGAGCAGCTGCAAACACAGATTATCATTAGCAGGGAGGTTTGGCTGCACAATAAAAGTAATGTGCTTGAATCATCCCGAAACCATCCCCCCTGTCCATGGAAAAATTGTCTTCATGAAACTGGTCCCTGGCGCCAAAAATATTGGGGATCTCTGCTCTATAATTTTGGAATGGTTGATAATTATACTTAGCTGAATATTAAATTGTCAAACTTCCAGAACAAATATTATTTTTGAATATCATCTATGCCCTTTGCTCACAAATATTATTGTTCAATGAATAGCTGTACCCCCAATAGTAAACATCTTTACTATTGAATCTACAATATTGACTCTAGAACAGTAAATAGCTTTAGTTCCTTCTTAACGATTAGTGTTATTCATGTTACTTATATCCTAAGTAAACAAGCATTATAGAATTGTAAGTTACTTATATTCTTACATATATTTTCACTCTTTTGCCCAGGCTAGAGTGAGTGCCATGGCATCAGCCTAGCTCACAGCAACCTCAAACTCCTGGGCTCAAGTGATCCTACTGCCTCAGCCTCCCGAGTTGCTGGGATTACAGGCATGTGCCACCATGCCTGGCTAATTTTTTCTATATATTTTTAGCCGTCTGATTAATTTCTTTCTATTTTTAGTAGAGACGGGGTCTCGCTCTTGCTCAGGCTGGTTTTGAACTCCTGAGCTCAAACGATCTGCCCGCCTCGGCCTCCCAGAGTGCTAGGATTACAGGCGTGAGCCACCGCGCCTAGCCCGAGTTACTTATATTCTAAGTATATAAGCATAATATTTTAGAAAATTGGTATTATCCTAACAGCATCAACTTTTACTATACAAAGGATTTGGGTGATAAATGAATAGTGACAAATTGCGAACTTCTGAGGGCCAGGTTTATTCTTCTCATATCAATAATGGTATCTCTTTGGAATTAACCTAATCTAACTTTGGCTTAACTATTATATTCTCAAATTTACATCAGGTCATTACAAGAAATAACTGCCTGACAACTTGCTTTTGCAGTAAGCATTTTGTTAACACATCATCTTTCCTGCAACTTAAGGTGCTACTTAAGACAAATACGGAGAAAAGGACAAGAAAGAGGGAAGGGAGGCAGGAAGGAAGGAAAAAGGAAGGAAATAAGGGAGGGAGGAGCGAAAGGAACAAAAAAAGAAAGAACTTCGTCTTTTTTAATTATTATTTCAAAATTTTATGGGGGTTACAAACGTTTAGGTTACATATATTGCCTTTGCAACACCTGAGTCAGAGCTACAAGCGTGCCCATCCTGGACAGTAGGCACTTCACCCATTAGGTGTGCATTTACCCATCCCTTCCTCCCCCCACCACCTGCCTGACATCCGATGAATGTTATTTTCATATGTGTTCATAAGTGTTGATCATTTAGTACCAATTTGATAGTGAGTACGTGTGGTGCTTGTTTCTCCATTCTTGTGATATTTCACTTAGAAGAATGGACTCCAGCACCATCCAGGATAATACAAGAGGTGTTGTTAGTTCACTGTTTTTTGTGGCTGAATAGTACTCCATGGTATACATACACCACACTTTATTAATCCAGTCATGTATTGATAGACACTTGAGTTGTTTCCACATCTTTGCAATTGTGAATTGTGCTGCTATAAACATTTGAGTACAAATGTCTTTATTACAGAATGTCTTTTTATCCTTTGGGTTAGATACCCAGTAGTGGAATTGTTGGATCAAATGGTGGTTCTACTTTTAGTTCTTTGAGGTATCTCTGTATTACTTTCCATAGAGTTTGTACTAGTTTGCAGTCCCACCAGCACTGTATGAGTGTTCCCATCTCTTCACATCCACACTAACATTTGTTATTTTTGTACTTTTTGATAAAAGCTATTCTCACTGGAGTTAAATGATATCTCATTGTGGTTTTGATTTGCATCTCTTAAGGAAATAGTAGCCTTCTTCCTTTCTGAAAATGAAGCAATTCCCATTTACTGGTTTGTCTCCCCAATAGGTTTGTGAATTCCTTGATAGAAGGGAGTGTATCTTTTCACTTGTGTTTTCTTAGTGTTGAGCACAGAAGCTTCTACATGGTAGATGTTCAAGATCATTTGACAAATGAACGAACAAGTCATGTTTGTTTTTTGGCCCTGGCAAAAAGGTTAACACTTTTGCTTCCTCAGCCTTTTGGAATGTTTATTTTCTATTTCGATTTTTCAATATATTTATTATATATAATATGGTAGAAATTGCACAGGCTCTGAAGCCAGATTGTTTGAATTGAGATCCTGATTCCATTTAACGTTGCTCACTCAATATTATTATTTTACTATTTATCAACATCCAATTACAGTATAGCCAAACTCTCAAATTTCTGTTTTTCTATCTTTTCTCATTTTGTTTCCATCTCCTAGAATGTCTTTCTTTTTCCTTTCTATATGTTAAAGTTATATTTATTTTTCAGAGCCCTTACAGGCCCTTCCTCTTTAGTAAAAAAACTTCCCTACTACATCAAGGGTTCTTTGAACCAGTTGGCACTCATTACAAAGTTTAACACCCACACTTATTCTTTAATTTTCATTCCTGTGCCATGTGTGTTAGTCTTGCTTTAACAGCTAGTCTGTGATTTTCATTAGGGGAGAAATTATGTCTCTACCTCCTCTGCATGACACAAAACAGTCTGGGTTCTCTATTCTCCCGGTGGCGTCTACTTTAATACTTTATCGTTTTTCCATTTGAAATTGTATTGATAGGTAACAACTTACATGTTGCAAAACTTCTACATGTATTGGTTACCTATGAACTAGTGTTATTTCTTATAAGAATAATTCTTACTATAAAATTACACCATAAATAAAACATTTTAAAATGAGGCAATGTTTCAAATAGACACATTTAAGAGATACTAAATCAGAAGAATATTTTGAAACAGCATTGAGTTTTAAGCATACTAAGTACATTTGAATATAGACCTTTAGCAACAAACTGATAGTTCTAAGAAACTTTCTGAGGAAAGATTTATTTTTCATATGATTAAGGCCAGAATTAGAAAACCTAAATTGTTAAATTTCTAAGAAGCTTGATCTGAGTCCACAAAGGAAAACAGAAGATAGTACAGTACTTTTAAAACTTCAATATCTCTTTAAATGTTAAAATTATTTAGTTTGCCTAAGGATACGTATCTCTCAAAATAAAGAGATAGGTAAAGATTACCTAGGTTTCCAAACATAGTTTTCACGTCTCTTCGACAGACAGGCTTATGAAGACAGGCTACCTCTTCCTGTGAGCCTCCTTTAATGGCATTAAACCAGCACAAATATGCCATGTTTCATTTTGATGTTCTCCAAGCACAGCAACTGTGACATTTCTTTTAGATGTCACCAAATCTCTAAAGTTCATTTTCTTAGCAAAATATTAAAGATTAGTGTTTGGCAATAGTTCATATTTGGATGATACTGGAGAGTTTCAGGTTTCTCTTTGGCCACAGCTATCACAGATAAGAATAAGGCCAGACGCAGTGGCTCACACCTGTAATCCTAGCACTTTGTGAGGCCAAGGTGGGAGATCACTTGAGGCTAGGAGTTCAAGACCAGCCTGAGCAAGAGCGAGATGCTGTCTCTACAAAAAATATATAAAAATTAGCTAGGCCTGGTCTCAGTTACTCAGTAGGCTGAGGCAGGAGGATTGCTTGGGCCCAGGAGTTTGAGGTTGCAGTGAGCTAGGCTGACACCACTGCACTCTAGCCCAGGCAACAGAGTTAGACTCTGTCTCAAAAAAAAAAAAAAAAAAAGGATAATGGCCTGCCCTGCTTTGTAGAACATTACCTAGAGGTATGGTGACATCCTTACTGGGCTTGTCAAACACTATGAAAGACAAACTAGATGACTTGAATTCTATTGTTGGAATTATGCCATGAGGTTTAACTTTAACATTTGAAGGTTTAAGTTTGCTAAGTTTGTTGTTTTGCCTCTATTTTTCAGCTCCAGGCAGAAAGGCATATCCTTATTCTTCAGGCCAACCTAGTCTGAAAATTTTTCCACCAAACTAGGCAGGAGACCCTGTGTCTCTGATGGGAACCAAGAGGGTCCATTAGGCTTCAGCTGCCACATGGAGAGCATACCTAGTCCTGAATGAAGCACTCGCTAGCATTTGTAGGAACTGATAATAGTCATAACTGTTAGCAACACTATTATATAAAAAAGGGCCCTGGAGAGTCATATCCCATAGACATTGATACACTTTTTAAAATCATAAAGTTCTCAAATTTACAAGCATTTCTTTTAAAAATATGCGTAATCTGGGCCAAGTTATGTGGCTCATGCCTGTAATCCCAGAACTTTGGGAAGCTGAGGCAGGAGAATCACTTGAGCCCAGGAGTTTGAGGCTGCAGTGAGCTGTGATTGTACAACTGCACTCCAGCCTGCATGATAAAGTGAGACCTTATCTCTAAAATATATATATATATTAAATGTTTTCTGCCAATTAAAATTTTCAAACAGCATAATTATGTGACACAATATTTATTAGAAATCTTTTAGTCTTTATACAGTTTTCTATACACTCATCAGTATTCTTTTATCATCAAACATTTTCATCTATTTTCCAAATAGAATTTACTAATATGCAAGCCAATATTATTTTTCTCAATGGATTACCACATTAATTTAAAATAGAAATCATACATATTTTCTACATGTTATTTTAAACATTTTTGCCTTCACAGAAGTTGGAAGATATTTATTTCTCACAGATATTTATTTCTTGTTCTGTAGAGGATTCAACTAGCTAGGTATTGCCACTTTTGAACAGTTGGTGGCTCCAATGCTTTGCAGCTGTCTTGTAAGTGTGGTACCAAAATAAGATAGCTCTCTTTTAACTGTTCGATGCATAATTTGAAAGCAAAAATGCATTTGAATAAATATAGTGCATTTTTTCAGAAACTTAAAGTTTTATCAGATATGAATTTAGAAGAAAAGTTTTAACACTAACATATGCTTCAGACTGTGTGATGTAGTATGAATATATATTAGTACATTAACTAAGTGTACTTAAAGGATCTAAAGTATTCCAATAGAAATATAATGTGAGCCACATAACTAATTTTAAATTTCCTAGTAGTCACAGTAAAAAAAGAATAAAGAAGAATGGATGATTAATTTTAATAATATATTTTACTTAATATAATATACCCAAAATATTATCATTTCAACATCTAATATAAAACTTACTGATGAGATATTTTATATGCTTTTCTTCTGTTGGTAGTAAGTCTTCAGCACTCAATGTGTATTTTATACTTACAGCATATCTCAGTTTGGACTTGTGACATTTCAAATGCTCAATAGCTGCTTGTGGCTAGTGGCTACAATACTGTTGAGCTCAGAGTTAAAGTAACTGACAACCCTTCTATTCAAATTAGATGCATTCTATGACTATTAGATGGAAAGCAATTTTGGTAAATGAAATTCTGTAAAGGAAATCTTATTTTTGCACTAATTTTGATCCTAAAGTTGAAGTTCTTTTCACACATCAAATCATCCAGGAAACTTGATTCACAATTTTGATGAAACAGGAATGAAACACATGGCTTAGCTAGCAACATATTAGTATTGTGGTATTGACATTTCTAGAGCTTGGTATTACTAAAGAATTCTTGGATCTCTCTAGAACCATTGGTCCCTTAAAGTTTTAGAGAGATTGTACAGTTTCTCTCGTTCTTGACTTCCATTTCTGATTCTACTCCTCCATATTTCTAAAACTTAGCTCACTGTATTCTTTTATTTGGCATTCACAAAGTCTTGGTGATTGCATTACCCTTTGCTAGCTGCTGTTATCATCTAGATTGTAAAGAGCATGGCTTCTGGAGTCAAACTAACTAGGTCCTGACTCCACCATTGATTAGCCTTGCGAACTTGGACTAATTATATACTCCTCATGCATTATTTAACATCCAAAAAATGCAAAAAATTATAATATCTGGCTCATGGGTTGTGATGAAGATTAAACAAGATGTGTTACGCTAGATATGTAATACATGATAAACACAGTAAACACCAGTTTGCACATTTCTTAATTCAGTGTGTACATTCTGTAAAACGTACTGTGTCCTCTCTTATCAATTGTATAATATTTTTTTAAAAATGACTTGACACTAGACCCTTTTTTTATTGCAGAGTGAGGCATTTCATTGAAAGTTATTAAGTTATTGGAAGTTATTTCATTTTATTAAGTTATCTGTGTTTCTTATTTATACAGATAACTTAATAAAATACAGTTTACATCAGCCTTCCTCAGAGTAGAGGATAGGATCTTCTGAATGTTTCACAAGGTAAATGCTGAGGAAACACAGAGACTAAGGTACATGGCTCTGAACAGCATTTTGGAGAGCATGGTTTCAAACTAAATGCATGATTTCCTCCCTTGTGCTGTTTATTATAATATGTAGAATATGTTCTGTTACTAATAAAGGCAAAAATTTAAGTTTTAATAGTGTAGTTGTTTTGTACCTCTATACAACATATCTATTGGGTAATTATGGTATGCTAGGTATTATGGTTGTGATATTGGGATGTCAGAGAAAATGAGGAATTTTAAAAGTTTGAGCACAGCAAATTAGTTTTGGGTCTTGGTGAGTTAACTCAAGTTGCTACTTAATCTCATTGAAATTAAACATGTTTTTGAAGCTAGTTATGAATGTTTATTACTTTCTCAATGGTAAACTAGCTTTCACATTAAAAAATTTAGAACATCTGGAAAAACAAGTGTAATCTGTACCATCTGCTATAGTCTAATTCAGGAATAATGATCTGGGGAGGAAAAAGAAATGAAAATCAAGAAATGGGTAACAATTACAAAAACAACCACTAGCAAAATATTTGTGTAATCATCAGAATCTGGGGATTTCAATTGATAAGCATTTACTGTCTGCCACAGTTGTTAGATATTCTTATGAACAGTAAAAATCTGGACTAAGTCAGGAATTAGAAACATAATATGAGGAATATCATGTAGAATAATCATGTTTTAATTCTCTATTCTATTAAAAATATTAAGGAATAGATTATAGCTCTACATTCAACAACACGTAGACACGTGAGGTCTTTTATCATTCTTATATTTGAATTTCTTTTGTATTCAACCATCATGTTCTTTGAAGGGACAATTTTCATATTGTAGCTCACAGACATCTCTGCAGAATGGGTGGGCTATGGGAAGTTGAAACTTGAATTAGGCTGAAGGTAATAAGAATGATAAAGTGTAAATCTCAGAACATTTAAGAAGAGAGAATTGATACCTAATGATTGACTACCTGTACATGCTAAAAGAGAAATGAATATCAGTGACATAAAATAATAAGATGATAGTTATTCAGTCTGAAATGTTGTGGTGAAAGGTGGGAAAACCAAGGCATTTGGGTAAGATGGTTTTCTTTTTCCTAATGAGAGTAGTGTTATTTGGAGAGTAGAAGTCTGATGGATTCAGTGGTTGAAGAGGTTTCTAGGGAAGTAAAATGGGCAAGCAGTTGAGGTGAATATATTTAAGCAGAAAACAGAGTCAAGGCATTGTTTGATTACATACATTTTTTTGTGTGTGCTGTAATTACTCAGCTATGGAGCTCCCAAGAACAGAACTTCATGGCCTGTGAGGATGGTTTAATTCTGTGAGCACATTCAAAGTTTATTTGATCAATGTTTTCTGCTTTTAATTAAAATTTCATAGTAAGAAAAAAAGTTTTAACTTTCAAAATCATTTGTATATAGATGTCTTTACTGTGCACACTGTTACAGTTTTTATCTTGAGTCTTAGAGATTAACCACAAAATTCAATGAGAGTAAAAATGTTATAGAGATTTTTCTCTGATGAAATTTTAAAATTATTAAATATAATATTTTATCCAAGGTATTAATACTTGTGAGAATCAGAAATGTAAAATAAAAAGTTCAATGGCCCAAATTGACTCTCTTTCCCCATATTTCAATGAAAATTAACCAAATATTAAAAATAATCTTCTCAGCTTTACTTTAAATCTCTGGGGGGGGGGCTGGGGTGTAAGTATGTGTGTGTATCTCTCTTAAATGATTCCTTGATGAGAGTAGTTTCTGTTTCCATTATATGTTACTGGACTTTAAAACAAAACATCCATTTTGGAACTTTATGATTATCTGAGAACAAATAGTGATATTCTATACCAATCATATTCCCTCTTGCACTAAATGCTTTGAGGATATAAAAATGAACTCTTCAAGGATTTTGTATACAAGGATGTTACTCCAGAAGAGGTGATAAATCAAGACATATGAAATATAATACCCAATAACGAGGTGATAAATGCCATCCAAGAGGAACAAATGAAGTGATATGAGAATTGAGGAGGGGATCATGAATTCCATGTAAGACAAACTGGTCTAATGAACAATGGATACAATTCGAGACATGTTTAGGAACTGGGAATAAATGTTTACGAATGGACAGCTTAGGCACACGGAGTGGTATAATGGACATCAGAGATTCAAAAGGAGGGAAGGGTGGGCAGTGGGTGAGGGAAGAAAATTTACCTGTGAGGTACAATATGCACTACTTAGGTGACCGGTACACCAAAAGCCCAGACTCTAGCACTACACACCATGTATATATATAATGAAATTCAACTTGTACCCCCAAATCTATTAAAATAAAAAAAAATTAAAGATGGGAGAAGGAAATTAATTCAGTTGGCTTGAATGAAATGCATAAAAAAGGGAACAGTAGAAAACAATTCTGAAGAGGTAGGTAGGCTCAGCTCAAGAAGAACCTGGAATGGTAGGCTAAGTAATTGACAAACATATGTCATTTCAAATCTGGTTCTGTCAGTCACTGGCTTTGTGACCTCAGGCAAGTTACTTAACTTCTCTGAGCCTTGATTTCTTTAATGTGTGTAACAGGGATTATAATTATACCTACAAGCTGTAATGTGGATCAAATGAAAAAGTGAGTGTTAGCAACTTACCATAGACCCTGACATATAGTAAGTGGTTAAAAAAAAAAGATTCTATTGCTAGTAAATATAATAAGAAAGATAGCCTTAACTTTTGTATTACGTGAAATTGTTTTAATTTCTGAAATACCCAAATCATGAGGCAAAACTTATTTTATACTGTATTACTAAGATTGTTTTTTGATTTTTTGATATATATTTGATGCTGTCTTTATATACTTGTAGAATATGAAGACTAAACAATTATATGTATGTTATTTTTTCAAATCTACCTAAATAGTGAGAATAAATGCTTTAATTCATTTTGAACAATTAAACTTTTTCTGCTTATTGTTTTTCAAGAGCCCTTGTTTAAAATCAATAAATTGCTCTCTATCTTTTTAAAGTTTGTAGAATTTCATAGCTGCAAGAGACCAACAACCCATTTAGTTCAGCCCCTCTAGAGGAAGTAGAATCTCTGTGATCTTGGTAAGTGGCTCAAGGTAACACAATACTAAAAATACGGGAAATTTTGATTATATCCTGGAGCTGATGATATTCCCTCCTCCTCCTCATCTTACTTTTCTTTTTTTAGTAATGTGATAAAAAGTGATTTTTCTGTTTAAGAAATTTAACATGGAAAATACTACAAAGAACCTTATGAGGATTTCTAGTCGTGTAATAGTAAAGTAACAGGGAAAACATTTTATTTTATTTATAGCATCATCCAAATTAGCATACACACAGGACAAAAATGTCAGCAACACTTATCCTTTGGTCCCTTTGGCCCTTTTAAAATAGTTGTTGAGATTTACTGTTTGTTTTTACACCATTGGCTGTTTATACTGACTTTTTCTTCTTTTCTTTTTTTTTTTTTTTTTTAAGGGACAGGGTCTCACTCTGTCACCCAGGCCTGGAGTACAGTGGTATGATTATAGCTCATAGCAACCTTGAACTTCTGGAGTCAAGCAATCCTCTTGCCTCAGCCTCCTCCCAAGTAGCTAGGACTACAGGCATGAGCCACCACACCCAGCTAAATCTTTAAACTTTTTTGTAAAGACAGGATCTTGCTATGTTGCCCAGGCTGGTCTTGAACTTCCTGGTCTCAAGCAGTCCTCCCATCTCAGCCTTCCAAAGTGCTAGGATTATAAGCATGAACGATGGTACCCAGCCTGACTTGGTTTTGCCTCCTCTCTGCCACCTACCTCCCTGACTCCTCCTCACCCAAGTTACTGGAGAGGAGGGAAAATGCTGAAACCACGTGGACAGGAACAACACATGAGGAGCAGAGGAAACCACAGGCAAGAAGGGCAGAATGGGGAGTTCATCACATTTTTTAATAATCTCAGGGCTTAATGTGCTTCCACTTAACTATTGCCCATTGACTTAGGCTCTTAAAATTGCATCAAGGCATATTCATTAATTTGGATATAAGGAATCAGCAAAAATTTACTTAGCTGTACAAACAGCAGTCTTAAGCTTCTATTAGATATCTGAGCATCTCTCATGATGGAAATGAAAGGCCAGTGCTGTAGCCTTCCTTTTAGCTCTCTACATTTCTCTCACTCATCTTTTAGTATACTTCCTTTCCTTTCTCCAATATTGGAGAAAGTGAATTTATTTTTAGGACAGTTAGAATTGTATTTGTGTAAAGTGTGCATTGTCAAATTACAAGTGTAAATTTGGAAAATACTTGAAACTATAAAAAATAAAGTAATAATCCAGAAATAACCAGTTAGTACATTTTTATCATCCCTTTTTCTATGCAATGTTTAGTACAACTGCTATCATACTCTTTGACATTTCTAGTCTTAGTTTTCCCAACTGACATCCCTCAAGTTTTTTGAAACTTTTGAAACATAACTTTTATTGGCTGCATTCCTTTCCATCATACTGATGATGTGGTATGTGGATTGTTTTTCTGAGTGCTATGAGTGAATGAGGGTAAGAACATGAGTCTGTGTTTTCCAAATCCTGTGATTTTCAATGTTCCCCCTTATATAAATGACTTCTAAGGAGATGTATATGCTTTATTTTAAAATTTCTATTTGACTAAATTCCGTTTTGAATATTAAGAGGGACATGTGTTAAGACATTACACAAGAAAAACAGCTTGTTTCTTGAGTCTTGTGCTTTGTGTAGTGAGTGTAGCTTTTCTTTGTGTACTCTGATCAGGACATCCATAACCCTTTATGGTCCTTATTTGTTTATGTGCCTGTCTAGTCTTTGGAATTGTAAATTTTTTGAGGGCAGGGACTGCATTTGATTCAGCTCTGCATCCCTAATTCTGTACTTGGCACAGAGCCTGGCATGTATGTAAGTGCTTTGATGTTTGAATGAATCAATGAAATGATTCAGGGCTTACTGAGAGTTGATAAAGAAGTCAGTGGGGTTTGGTCAGAACGAATGGTTTAGGTAATGCTTTTTGGATTCTGAGGAAACATTCACTCTGTTACATGTGTGAGCAGGGGTGGTATTGGAGATCTAGGATGATTGTTTCTTCAGTTTTTCTCTATGTAACATATGAGAAGTAAGAATAAGGAATAGAGAGTGCAAGGAATGTGTTTTGAATTCTGAAGTTTGTAACATAAACTTTTTTTTTCCTCCCGAGAGAGGGATAAGCTAATTGGTGAAAGCCAAGGCACAGTTTAAAAACGTATGTTATTTCATGATTGTAGAGAGTTTCTTAAAGTATCATTGTGTTTATTTACATTAATACGGATTAAAAAAGAATAAAGCAGGCCAGTAGAATCAGTGTTTTATAGATATTTCTCTGCATAATATTTATGATTTCTCCTTCATAAAGAGCAATAGAGATCATTCTATGTTTAGTTTCCACGGTCAGTATGTCGTGGACCAGGTAATCAATATTTTGATTTGCAGAGCACATAGTAATGCTCAATAGATATTTGTCAGAGTGAATGCAGTGATTTACATTTAAAAGTGAATAATGAATATTGATATGGCTTTATTTTTAAAATTATACTTTATTCAGTTTATTTATTTACCTTGTTAAATGTGTTTGTTGTATTAAGAATAATTCAGTGGCTATTAGACCAGTAGACCATAGAACTTAAAATTGATAGTTTTAGTCTAGCTAATCTCAGTTTCCTGAAGATCAAATATAAGACATGTTATCATTGTTAAGTTATCATCTGTCAGCCTTCGTAGTTGTACTCAAGTGGAATGAATAAGAATACAAGCATCTGTCCCCATTAGTTTACTTCCTAATAAGTGTCTCTGAGCATTGCTGAGCTTTTCAAGATACTACTCCAAGCCTTTCTTTCAAGCATTCATTCAGCACACATTCGCTGAGTTCCTATTAAGGGTCCTGTGGGGAATCTGGAGCAGCTTAAGATTTTTGTAAGGAACAAAACAACTATGTGTTAACCTAAATAATGATATATAATTAATCAGCAAACAGTAACTGCAATAATAATGCTATAGGAATCCAGAGGTGGAAGAGAATGACGTGAGTTGCATGGCTAGAAAAGGCCTCATGATGAATAAGAAACTTGAGTGGAGCTTTTAAAAAAAAGAGCTACAGAAGAAGAAGGAAATAATTCTAGGCTTAATCGATGCTTAAAATTAGAAAAGAGCAAGGTATATTTTAGGCAGGGCAAGTGGCGCATTTTTCTGTTTCTGGAAGAAACATAGCTCATGCAGGAAGGAAAGTAGATTTAAAGCAAAGTAAATAAAACCTAGTAAGTCTGAATATTGAGCTTACATTAGCATTTTGTGGGAATAACTCTGGATTTTGAACCAAGAATCTGATTTTCGATAAGGCCCAGGAATCTGCATTCTGATACTCCAGGTGAGTATGATGCTGGCATTCTCTGAACTATACTGGAAGAAACACAGGGGTAGATGCTAGAGTCTGGTTTGTTACCAATTAATAATTTGTTTGAATAGCATAAAAGCCTGATGCAAATTGACTGGCCTTAGCCTAGGATGGAGGATAATTTAGATCAGAGAGCCCTCTCTGGGAACTAATGCAATTAACTGGTAATTTTAATGAGGAAGAATGGAAAGGTTGGGATGAAAAAGAAGAATATGAGAGGTAGATGGACAAATTGGCAGGTCTTGTAATCTATATTACACAGAGATAGTAAAGCAGAGAGGGACACAAATATTCTGGGTTTTATTAATAAAAAGAACAGGTCTCAGGGGCTTATATTTATTAAATTAATGAATTAATCAATGGATAAGGGGGAGTATAAATTGGGAAGAAGAAAATAAGGTCCTGTTGCTAAAAATAGAATTTGAGATGATAACAGGATACCCAAATTAAAAAGCAGAGAAGATAGATGAGAGGGCAGATCTGGAGAGAAAGGTCTGTAGATATTTAGCACAGATGCTAGAGATGAAGGCATGAGAACCAGTAAGCCCTCACTATTCATTTCCTAGGGCTGCCATAACCACAAACAGCTCAACACAGAAAAATGTATTCTTTCACAATTGAAGTGTCCAGAAGTCTGAAATCAAGGTGTCAGCAGGGTTGTTTCCTTCTGGAGGCTTTGAGGGAGGAACCATCCATTCCTTTCTTAGCTTCAGGTGGTTGTCAGCAATCCTTGGCATTCTTTGGGTTGTGGATGAATCACTCCAATCTCTGCCTCCCTCTTCACATCTCCTTCTCTGTCTCTGGACTCTTCTTATAAGGGCACCGGTCATTGGATTTAGGGCTCATCCTAAATCCAGGATGAATTCATCTCAAGATCCTTAATTAATTACATATACAAAGACCCGATTTCCAAATAAAGTCACATTCTGAGGTTCAAAATTCATTGGTGGGCATGAATTTTTCAGGGACAATATTCAACCCATCATACCTTCCTAGGAAGAATATGTAGAAAAAGAAGTCCAAGTCCTAAGGTCTAAGCCTTGGGAACTTTAGATGCAGGAGAAAAGAGGAAAATAGACAAAAGAATAGAGAAGGAAATGTTGAAGAGCTGGAAGAAGAACTAGGACAGTGAACTGTCAGGAAAATTGAAGAGGGCAAAGGCTTCAAGAGAGTTTTTAGCAATGTCAGGTTCAGCAGATATATGAAAAAGTTGGCAGTAGGTTCTGGACTACTAAAATGACTCATGAACATCAGGAGAGCAGTTACAAGATCATTTGGAAATATGGGCAGGAAAAGGAAAATGAGGAAAAACTAGGATGCTATATAGGAAACAGGCAGAGATTAGATGAAGATTTTTTTCCAAGATAAGAAAGACCTAAATACAATTCTCCTCCAGGAGCAGAAAGTTGGCAATTATGTAAAGTTTCCTTTGGCACATCTAGAGGGAGGATTGTTTTCTCTTCTCTCAAAATCTGGATCAAGAAGAGAATTCAAAAGTGGTCAGAGAAAAGGATTTCTCCTTTCACTTGAGAGCATGAACTGCTTGTACCTTTTCATATGCAAATATAAAGAATTAGGTTGAATGCTAATTAAATCGCAAAGACATTTGTAAAGTAATATCACATCTAGGGATAGCTAATAAGGCCAGTACATGGACCTTATTTATAAATAGCAAAGATTAAACATATGATAAAAGGGACCCTTACATGGAGCAATTAAAGATCAATTATGACAATAGTACACAGCAGTAAAAGCCTCTGGAAGAACTTCCTACTCATTAATCAAAGATAATTATCAATTATGAGGTGTAATAATCAGTAGAGTGTCTACATTTTGCATCTTAAAAAGCTGATGATAGTTTTCAGATCTTGCTCTGAGTGCTCATTATGTTCAGAAAGGAGTGACTCTTTTTCTTTTAAAAGTGACTTTTAGCTCATGACCTTGAGCAACTTAGAGTCTCCTGTACCTACAGTGAGTTGAGATAATGTTCATATGTTCTCTGACTCAAAAAAAAAAAAAATTTGATAGGTGCATAACTGCTAAATAATTTGAAGGAAACCTATTATGAATATGGGGAAGGCAAAAGGTTTTGCTTTTGAATAGTTACTGAGTTTAGAGGAGGTTTATTACCCTACTTACATCTAGGTGTAACTCACAGATCACAAATTAATTGCAGGTGTTTTTCCAATGGGGAAGAAGAATAATGTCTAATTATTGAGTGATGAGCCAAGAATTGCACAAAACCCTTCACATACAGTGTATCAGTTAATCTTATCAACAACATGATAATATAGGCATTGTATTTTCCCCTCGTTTTATATAGTAAGGAAAGGGAATATCAGAGTGGTTTTAAAAACTTGACCAAAGTGACATAGATAATTATTAATAGTAGTCATTCTGGAGAATATTTGATAACTAGTATTGAAATTAATTTTATCTGAATATATTAATATTTAAGATATTATAATGTCAGAAGTTGCAGGAAAATGATTAGGAAAATAATTCTTTAACTATTTATTCAATAATTAACTCGGTAGTTACATTAAGAATTGAAGACATCTACCTCACATTTTTAATCATAAAAAGTAAATGAAAAGAAGTGAAACAGACATCAGAGATTTATTGAAAGTCAAATACTAGACGATGTAGTAATCTATAACTAACTAACTTTAGTTAATTACAACCTGGTTTTGAAGGTGTTTATTGATACCGTTCTATCAGATAGTGAATTTTCCATTTTGAAAATAATAAAAAAATTTAGGGATTAAGTTGAAGCTAAAAAGTTGACTGCTTCTTAAAAAATAATCAAATAATTCTGATAAACATAACACATGACACATGAGAATATCAACCTTATGGGGGCCTAATTCATTCAATAAAGTTATGAGATGCCCACACTCACTGCTCCAAGGGTAGAGATGAGTAGTCTGGGCTCACCTGACCTTACGGCTCATTGTCTGGCAGATAAACATTTGTGGCCCCTTAGCTCTCAGATTAAACAACCAGCAACAAACAGGTATAACATGTCATAGAGAATTTTTTTTTTTTTGCTTAGTTTAATTTCTGTAAAACATTCATTTAAGGAAGAATATTATGTATTCTATGTAGTTCACAATGGAATCTATTTGTTAATACAATTGTTTTTCTTAAAATATTGGTATAATTAATGATGGAACTGAATTTCGGAAGTGAATTTTACTCTAATTGGAAACCAAAAATAGTTGGAGTCATATTAGTTGGTGCAAAATCTACATTTGAAAGTGAGAGAAATTTGACTGTATTCATTTCCATAATAACATAATTATACATAGAGCTTACACATGTATATTGCAACTTTGAATGACACTGTTTTCACATTCTTAGATTATAGACTAGAAGAAAATTATTTGAAGACATTTACTTTCATAAACTCATTGAATGTTGCTGGTTTATTTTCCTAGAATCATTTCTAATACTTTCCATTCTCTTTTAGAAAGCAACCAGTATTTTTATTTCTCCACAAGTTCTCTGAAAGAAATAAAATGTCTTTCATTAGAAATTACAAATACAAAACTTACAACATTAAATAGAGTATGAAATATTTTTGAAATGTTCACACAGGAGCAGTTTATTTATTTAATGCTTTTTGTGACATACTTCCATTGTCTTTGCCTTGAAGCATAATAACTGATATAATGATACAAATACATCTAAAATATTTCAAAATCATGGACAAACATGTACTGATGATTAGATGATGAGGATTTTCAAGTTGGAAAAGTAGATTAGCAGTGTGTATATATATATTTAGAAATATATAATTGTATGCATATAATATATATGTGTGTATATATTTTATATATATATATATATATATTTAGAAAGGATTTTCTTGAAAAATGTGTTTCCTAATCAAAGTTTCCCACTGACTGACATGTTAATTTCAATTTGGTTTCTGGTGTTGAGTATTTCACAGGATGTTTTATTTGTTGTATATTCTCTTCTTTAGGCAGTCTTCTCACAACCATTACTATTTTGACTTGAGGAGACTTCAAAAGGGTATCCCTCAATTTTTTTCTGGATGCTTGATGGCAGAAATTTATTATTAGGGGTAGCTGGGGCTGACCTCCAATTTGGCTTCCTTTATTAGTGCAGCTAAGTTTATAGAGCCTGCATTTGAGAGAAATAGAAGGTGGGGCAAGATAAAATTTAGAATTTATTGGAAATAGCTAAGTGGAAGTATTTGTATTGTGGTTCTTGTTCTGACAACCTCCTTTTCATTCCATTGATGAAGGAGGGATCTCCCTCCCTCAATAATATGAGATGACCAAACACACAACACTGGACCGATGAGATTTACAGTAGTTTATTAGTCAGGTACACTCACAGCCCAGGGAAGGAGGCCATCACACGCCATGGGGGGCCAGCCACACAGGGGTGGAGGAGAGCACTGGAGAGTAGGGTGAACCAACAGGGGCTGTGGGAGGCAGGCTTTGTAGTGACAAGAAGGTGGAGGTGACCCTGTCCACTGGAGGATGTGATTGGCTTGTTTGAATAATTTTTCTGGTAGTGAAGTGAAACCCATTAGGTTGAAGATAGGGTGGGGTAGAATTGGTCCAGCTGATAAGGGAGCCAGCTGGGAAGGCATCCTTTCCTGCTGTGTGGGGGGCATATCTTGCAAGAGCAGAACTCATAGCTGGGCTTTGGAGACCTTGTTAGGCACAAAGATGCCAAGGCAACCATGGGATTTTAGTCCTTGCAATACAATTCTCATGGTTGAAAGTTTAGGGGAGGTAGGAGACAGGGCCAAGTAGTGCCTTGGTCAGCTGCAGGGCAGTGAGGTACTATGGGGCCATAGTTGGGGCCATATTTGGAGCCAGTGAAGGCCTCTGGACCACCATAAAGAAGATGTCTGATTGGATGTCCACAAGGAATAGCAGTGAATACCAGGGTTCTACCCATGTGTAATAGCTTAAGTTCAAGGGACCACAAAACAGGTGTCTGGCTCATCAAGGCAGGAGAGTATAGTGGCTAAGGGGGTGAAGTTGTCATGCCTAGCTTGCATTTAGGCTCTAATCAGGGCTTCTGGAAGGTTATTTAATGTCTTCGTACTTCTTTTTTTCTCATTAGTAGTATAATAGTAACTGTCTCATGGGGTGGTTGAAATGTTAAATGACAAAGTACCTGTAAGTACTTAATAAATATTTGTTATTATTATTGATTGGCTATAGAAGTTACCCAAACCAGCTTCTGAGGGTGAGCTAACCAGTGGTCATTCTTAGCCTAAAGGAATAGTCAGAGTAGTAAACTCTGTAATATCGTTAAGACCACCTAAACCATACTAGAGATTATTAATTTCTCTTTACAAGGTCCTGAGTTGACAAACTGTAAACAGTTACTTAAAAGTATTAGGGAAGTCTTGCATTTGGAAGATAACTAAGGTGTATTTTAAATAATGACCATTTAAAGATTCTCCTGTCTAGGTTATTGATATTTTGAAAGCAAAGTGCAGTACCTATTACATAAAAGACATTCAATAATGTTTATGGAATAATAGCTTTTGAAAAATGAGACATTCATTATAACTATCAAATTATGGAAATTCCTCCCTAGCTTCATTTGTAATTTTTACCAGTAAATTGAACAAAAGGTTAGTTATACTACAGTTTGTATAGGTTGCTCTAGAATTTTCAGGTGAGATGCATCATGGTGTAATATTCTAGGCGGAACAAGGAGCTTGTCTTGAAGCTTCACAGCATAGCAAGCATACTGTTTATTTGGGTGACTGGCATACGGATACTGAGAGGAAAAGAAGCCCTTCCAAGCCACATGTTGGCTCATCCACTTTGGTAGCAGTTGGAGATAAAGGGTAGAAACAAAATACATTTAGTTATTTTTTGTTAATGGGGATATTTTATACAGACTAAATATACTTTTCTCATTAGATCCTACTCCATTTCTGCATAAGACCTCTCACCTCTTTTGTTGAAATAAGTTACAAAATCACCAAGAGAAAACTTGCTTGCATGTCTCTGTAACCTCTATTATGCCTAGCATAGTAGTTTTTTAAAAAATATATGTGGTTTATCAATAATTGTTAGTTAATTATTTTTTACTGAACCATCAATATTTCTTAGTTGTGTTTGTGATTTTATCTTACAATACAAATTCTTTTAGAGATTCCAAGTGAGTCAATTGGACCAGGTAATCTAAGAATCTTTTTAATGCTAACTATGATCAAATCTATCAATAAGAGACATTGGTAAAAATAAAGAAGTTTTAGAAAAACCTGGGAATTTACTAGCTTTATATTAACACATAAAGATTCTAGTAGAATAAAGTTATATAGATAGAAAATATGTATACTTACTAGTAAAATATCTGAAAAATGACTTCAGTGTTAGTGAATGTAACCAGATGGGCTCTTGGTATGGCACAGAACGGCAGAGCAGAGCCTGTGGTGAACAGCGCAGGTTCTGGGTTCAGACGCCTCGGTTTTTTTTTATTCCTGGCTCTATCACTTACTTTAGCATTGAACAAGTCACTTCACCTCTTTGTGCCTGTTTCCTCTTCTGTAAAACAATGACAATAGTATTAACTACAGTGTTGCTATAAAGATTAAATGAGTGAATTCATATCCATAAAGCACTTAGAATATTATCTGACACATAAGCAGCATGTATATTCTCATGGTCGTTCTTGTTTCTTCACATAGATATAGCTGACTTCCAAGCAGTCTTTCCGTGCTGGTGGCTAGAGCAGAACAGATTCATGAAGAAGATTTTTTTTTCTTTTTCTAGGATACATATATAAAGCTTTGCTTGAAGGCTTAGAATTTAAAAGCAGCTAATGTTTTCTCTTCTCATTTGTTAAGAGAGCTTCTTAACAAAAAATCCAGCATTCAGGGGATTGATGTTGAAAGCCAAGTAGCACCATTACACTCTGAAGCAATGTCCCAGCCATTGCCCTGGAATAATTTTAAAGCAATAATCTACCGCTGAAAGTGCTGCCTTTGATATCATATGGTCATTAAAAGTCCCATGATATTTCACCAAGACTTAAAATTATTCATTGCTATCTCTTGGCAAGGGTTCAAATTTGTAATGAAATTCCCTCAAAGTGGTTAAGGCATTTATAGTTCCCCCTGCCTGATGCTTTTAACTAGTTTTGTTTTGCTGGAGGAGTACTCTCTTCAGGTGGCTGTAGATTAAGAGACACTGTTGTCACTCACACAGGCTTAGTTACTGAGTCAGTCACATTTTAAAAATGCACCTTATCCTTTGGTTTATGGTTTCTAATGCATTCTTTTGGTAAACCGTAAATTGACAAAATTTTTTTATCTTTTTTAAATTGCTTAAAGTCTTCATTTTTCTATCTTTCTTGTGAGAAACTCCCCCGAGCACTCTTAGCTTTGTTGTTCTTCAGAAAAAGTTTCAAAGAAATTCCAAAAGTGGTAAAGCTCAGAAGAGCCCTATAGATACAACGTGCTGAAGTAAAATATGATGCTAAAAGGTGATAAGAGAATGAACTGGATTTCACTGTGATAATAAGAATGTGATAACGTTTGATTGTAATTCTTTCTTTCAGAAAATTGTAGTTAACGTTATAGAAAAATGTTCCAAAGCAGTAACATAAAGCAATTTTAAAAAAATAACTTCTCAAGTACACTTTTTAAAAACCTAAGTGTTATCAATCCTCTCAAATGAGATCTCTAACTATAGTTTTTGGCTTTCGTATTATGCCCAGATAGCATTTCATGCAATTTGAATACAAATTCCTATGTATTGAGGTTTTGATTATACAGAGAGAAATATTTCATTTTAGTTCCAGTTGGTGTTTCTCATCTCTTGTCTTCTCTGATCTTCTTCATATATTCTTTTCATCAGACGATTCTTCCCCAGAATTGACTGGGACAGTGAAGTGTGGGTTTCCTTATGTTTTTTCTTTGCCCCAGTCAATGCTGCTCCGATATCTCTCCAGCTGTGAGCCAGGCGCTGACAGCGTCTCAGCGGGTGCGGAAGCCGGCAGCGCGCCGGGGGCGTGGCCTGTCCGCGGGGCGTGGCGTGGCGGGGGCGGGGTTTTCCTGCCGAGCGCGGCGGGCCGGCATATCCCCGGTTAGCGGCTGCGAGCCGGGCTGGCTGGCTGCGGCGCTTGTGGCCAGAGCCCGATGCTCGTGGGGTCGTTCGGGCTCCAGTAGTTTTCTTCGCCCGCGCAGCGCCAACTCGCCTCTATCCGTGAGGAAGACCGGGCGGTGCTCAGCCCAAAAACTCTGGTGTCTCAGCCTCGGGCCTCCTGAGGAGAAAGCCAAGTGCCCCCGGGTGAAGCCGGTGTCCCGAAACGCCCGCCAGACCGAACCCCTCGGAAACCTCGACTGCTGAGGCTCGTGCAGCGCCTGCGGCTCCCGGCGCGCGGGCAGAGTGGGGTCCGCTGCGGGGGAAGGGGTGACCAGGGCACCAATGATGGACGCACAGACCTGGCCGGTAGGCTTTCGCTGTCTCCTCCTTCTGGCTCTCGTTGGTTCTGCCCGAAGCGAGGGAGTACAGACCTGCGAAGAAGTTAGGAAACTTTTCCAGTGGCGGCTTGTGGGAGCTGTCAAGGGGCTGCCGGATTCGCCGCGGGCAGGTAAGGCGCGGCTGGCTGGCGCGGGGCAGGGCGCCTGGGCGCCGTGCGGGGGGCGTCTGAGCGCCGGCCCTGCGCTCCCCCAGGCTCTGTCCGGTGGCTCTTCGTGGGAAGATGACCTTTCGGGCTCTCCAGTCACGCTAGGTGAATCCCGGTGAGGCCTGTGGGGATGCTCAGAGAGCGCATCCCGAGAGCAGCGCAGCTCTGGGACTCCCTGACTGTGCCTGCGGCTAAGCCGAGTCTGGGCGTTTGCTTCCCGCCCGGCTCCCTTAGTCTCGGGTAATGAGTTGGAAGGAGGCAGCGAAGCAGACCTCTGGGGACATCGCAGCCTGATTGCCTTTCTGTTCCGAGTGGGAATTTCATCAGTGCCCCGCCGGAGGTTTTCGGCTTCCTGCTTTCTCACAAGGTGGAAGGAATTGGATTTGGTCGCCCCAAGTTTGATACTAAAATCACAAACCTGCGTTATACTCCTTTAGCAGGGGTTGGGGCACTAACAAGGGCAACCGGTTTCCTCTGTAATTAGCGCTCGGACCCTGTACATCCACAGAGACTTGACCCTTAGCTGCATCTCCGCACCCTGGCACCAATCCCTTTCTGCAGGAAACCCAACTGCCTAGTGTGTCTCCCAGGACCACGAGGTAGTTTCAAGCCTGAAAGATGTTATGGCAACAGGCGATCAAACTGAACGTATTAGGGAGCCACTTAACATGGATGAGATACTCCAAAAATTCAAAGGGGAAGAAGACCGTGTGGCCAGAGTAGATCGTGCTTCCTATAAGCGCCTTTTGCCTGCGCTTTCATCCCCCGCTTCTCTTCCCCACCGCACAGATTTCCTTCTACTGGCGGGAGTGCTAGTGTATGTTCTGTTTGGAAGAATGTCTTAGTTGTCAAACACAATAGCAGGTGTCTATAGCTAAGATCGTATTAGAACAATGCCTCTTTAGCTGTGACCATGAAGCAAACATAGACAGATCTGTGTGTGACGTTATTGGTTGAACAAAGAATTTGTGGAGAATGTTTGAATCTAAAATCCATCTTCTGCCTGAGTTTCCAGGGTGGAGAGACTTGCTTTTAGTTCTATTGGGCGAGTCTTGGCTGCTTTTCTTGATTGATTTGCTGGTTGTGAACTCAGTTTTTAAGTTATCCCAGAAAGAAAATCTGGGCATTTGGGAACATTGATTGCATTTGAGTTTACATGACCAGTCTTAAACACAAATATTTATTTGAATATCTGTTCAGGACTAGGTGTTTTTCCTGTATTATTTGAAACATAGTTGACATTCTCAGCTTAGGGCAATTCTTCCATCCTCAAACGAAATACCCCCTTAAAAATCTGTAATTTCTTATTTCAGTGCAATCTTCTCATTAAGAAATAATCCTCACCTACCAGTTGATAAAACTAAAGTGGGTTTGTGTGTGTGGTTTGTTTGAGGGTTTGAGTGGTGAAATCTGCACCTGAATTATTAGATTTTGCCCCTCAAAATACCATAACTTTTGCTTCTATGTCCAGTGAATGCAGAAAGCTCCCCAGTAAGGCCATGATTTCACCCCCCTCTTGTATCTCAGTATTTCTGGTACCTGCTGAATGCAGCACATTGACTAGATGTTACATTTCTAGAACCTCTTTTGAAGAGGAATGTTCCAGAGTATCAATCACTGAAATAGTGTTTTACCAGGATGTAAGAGAAAACTGAAGCTATGCCCTACAGAGAAGGAAATGACTGTAATTATTTGCATTTGATATACATGACCCACAAGAAAGTGTCAAGATAACAAGAATCTTCTAAGTCATTCTGGATTGTTTCCCCATTGCTAGTACCTTTCTTTATCTGAGGCTTAAGGTGATGGAGGAATCACAGAAACACCCAAATGTCCACCTAAAGGGCTTTAGACACATTAGTGGTACTGATGAAAACAAATGCTAAATTTCTTTAAATTTTTCACTTAAAAAGTAACATAAGAAGTATTATTCTGATTTAGACTCACCAAATAAAAGGGATCCATACATGGATTTGATATAATTCTGAATTTTTCTTATCTCTGTATTGTTGGTCAATCTTTTATTTGAATAATTCAACACATTAAACTGTTTATTTTAACGTTGAGTCTCTCTTCTCACTAAAAAAACTCTTTCCCATATTGAGTAAACCACATATGCCACGTGCTTCATAAATGTTTTTCTTTGTTTTTGTATTTTTGTATGATCTATAACATTTAACATGATTGAGTATAGTAGTTGGGTATCTTATTTTCTAAAATTATCCACACTCTCCAGAGAGAATGTAGTTAATATATAAGGAGTCATTTCTACATACGAATACAAATATTAACATTATTTGTAACAAATGTATTCATTTAGCACATAGCCTTTCATTGACTAAAGCTAATACTTTAATTTAATATTTGTTTTCCTTGGAAGTATTTTTTTTTAGTGCTTTCTTACATTTCTTGTCCACAGTGGTTAATTCCTGAGATGACTAGCCAAAATGCTATTTTTGTAATATAAGCAGGTAGAATAACTTTTTACAGTTCGTCCCTACATTTTTGACTTTTATTTCTGAAATATATGTTATCCAATTTGAAATTATTAAAATGGTGAGAACTGCCATTTAAATTGTTTCTCAGATTCCCCTCACCTTTGTTCTCTGCTCTGCTCCAATTCTTTTAAGCCTATTGAGCTCCAAAGGATGTTTGGATGAGAAATGTAAAAAAGGAGAGAAGGTGTAAATGTGATTAGAATTACAGATTTCCCTGTGTTCTGATTTTATTTTCTAAGTAGTAATCAAGGTGCCCTTTGCTCCTGTTTATTTTATTCAGAAAAGAACTGTAAGTGAAGTGTCTTTTAAAGGTCCATTCATTTTTATTTTATTTATTGAAGAGGGGGGATAATTCTCTTCATACATGAACTGTTCACACATGCATTATTTCCTATTTTAGAGGATAACTCAGAAAAGGAAGTTTATAAAAATCCAGGACTACATTCAGGTAATTTACATAACAAGTAGTTTTTGAAATGTGGATGTGGAAATGTGGATGTTTGTTGATATAGAACTTTGTGTCAAGCATACTGTCTATATCAAGTAGTTCGTGAAAGATAACTTTCTTTGATAGATTTTGGTTATAAAATGAAATGATAAAAATAAACTCTTGGTGCAAAATGAAATTTTAATACAATATGACACTTAAAGTAGTGATTTTTTAACAGTTTTCATTATAATCAAATCTTATAATCATACAAGGACACTGTTTCATTCTCACACCTAACAAAAAATGATCTACTTGGTAACCTTGGAGTCTAGAATTACTAGATGGATATCTGGGTTTCAAAATTTGGGTCTGTCACTTATAGTTCTGCTTCCTAAAGTTAATCAGGTATCATCTTTAAACCTGCTTCCTCATCTGTAAGATGGGAATATTCATAAAAGGTAGTTGCATAGATAAAATGAAACAATGTATATAAAATGTCACAAATCCAGGCACATAGTAAGTGCTCAAAAATGTTATTGTCTATTTTAACTTTTTAGTGTCTTGATTTTTATTTGAATACTTAATTTTCAAGGATGAAATTTTAGATCTCTATTTCATAAAATGTTTTTATAATAACATGTTATTTTTTTTTAAGTTATAAATGATTCTTTTTAAAATTGGGAAATCTGTTTCTATCTGAAATGGTATCTGTTAGGTTAAAATGAATATTTTGTTTCTTTTTGTGAACTAAAAAAACTCTAAGAAAGAAACAAGCCTGTGTGGCTGGTAGCTGCAGCATTTATAGCCACTATTTCCACTCCCACCATCACCATTCTTTTATCTGGAGGTAAAATAATACAAACTGTGTGGTTTTGGGATTCACACAATTAGAAGCTGGTGGCCATAGTCACTCATTGACCATAATCTTAAACTGGGACTGTTTCTCATGAATTTAGACCATTTTGAGCAGCATATTTATGGTGATCGAATTTCCAAAGCCAAAATTGGGACCCGTAGTCTGACATTGGGGCAGATTATTAATATCAGGATTGCCCTCTGTTGAAGCCCACCAGCCAAGAAGCACTGTAAACAAGGCTATAGTCAAACAAATTATGTTCATTTTGCTTGTTGCAGCAAGGGAGATTGCATACAACAGGAGCCATGGGTATGTTGATTATAAGCATTTAGGAGGACTTTTTATAGGATTGGGCTTGAGGTAGGTGAGTGTAAGGAGGGTTTAATGAAGTGAGGCAACTCAGGAATTGGCTATCTCGGTAGCTTTTATCAAGGTGTTAGAAAGATTAAGATGTAGTAGTTGTTATTAATAAAGAAGCAGTAGTAACTGGTGTTTTTAGTCAAAAGAGAGGAATGATAAGTCATTTTTGTGGTTGCAAAGTGTCCTTGTTTCTGTCCTCTTGCACCACAGGTCTCAAGTGTTCCTTTCTCATCAACATTTTCTTATTCTGTGCAAGTTGTTTATGTTGAATTGTGAACATCAAGGCCCAGTTCCAGTGCCAGGGCAGTTTGTCAGTTTGTCCCCTAGAAAGTCCAGCACGCGCTTTGATGTCTAAGAGAATAGTGTGTTTCATTTTTATACAGGCCTTTAGTGAAGCTTAATGATGCGGAAGTGAGTTTTATTTTCTATATTAGGGCCGTAGAATATGACTATCCATCAGAGACCTGAATTATACCGGTTATACCCTATTCCCTCGTAGGGTCAACTATAAATATTATGTGTCAGCTATAAATATGTAGGGCCCCCTCCTTCCTCCATCCATAATTTGAGTTCCTTTTTGCCAGGTGTCGAACATCCTGTATTTATATAATTGGCATTAATAGGGATATAATTTGGGGAACTTAAGAGTAGCAGTCTCCCGCCCTACCCTACTCCATGTTATATTTGTATGTTTCTAGCCTAATAATTTCTAGAATATGGACTTTTGATATGTGTGTATGTGTTTAATCTCCTTTCCACATTGTCCTTACATTTGGTAAGAATACCTTCTAAATCCATAACATTTCTTTTATAATTAACTGGTAAGACCAACATTCTAAGTAGGTGCTTCTCCTAAACAGACATGATTTATAAATGAATGATCTCCTGGTATAACTGTTCAACTGACAAACCACAGATCCATTTTGTTAAAATGAGGTCATGAGGGACTTCAAACATATGCCTTATTGAAATAGATTCTCTCTGAATGTGGTAACTGATCTACTCAATTAAGTAATAATAGACATCAATTTTAATAGAGAATAGCCATTTTCCATATCTACCTTTCTTTTATAAAAGCTTGACCTTCAACTAGAAGAAGAGGCAACACCAACTGTGCCCTCAATTCTTCTACTTTTCAGCTATAGTAAATTACAGATTTCACTAATGATACTGCCAAAATCATCCTAGAATGATTATTCAGTCCTCTATGAATCACAACAAACAGCACAGCTTTTGATTAGCTGCATCAAGCCCACCTATGGCTACCATGTAATTGAATGTATAATGCACTTTTATAGATAGAAAATGAGATTTTGTACTTCCATGTTTTTATGAAGGAATACATGTTACATTCTCTTGAAAATGTAAAGTTCTGAAAAGTGCAAAGAAAGTAAAATAATATTACCATCTAGAAATAGCCACTCAGACTCCTTTGCATTATCTTTTCTACACCCTCATCAACCCTCTGCTAGGCACATGGATTTTTTTTTTGAAAAAACATAGAATCATTTTATCTTTCTAACATGCCTTTTCCAATTATGGGCACATCAGTATTTTCCATGCTATTAAATATCCTTTTAAGCATGTTTTTTAGTGTCTATATAGTATTTCACTGAATCTCTGTAGCATAAATTAAATTCTGTGTTGTTGGAAGTGCAGGTTTCCAGATTCACTACCATAAAGTCACATAGCTGAGAACATAAAAGGCAAATGTGCCAAACTCTTACCCCACTCACAGCTTTGCACATGATCTGCATTCATTATGCACTAGGGCTTTTCAACCTCAGAACCATTGACATTTGGGGATGGAAAATTCTTTGTTTTGGGGGGGCTATCCTGTGCATTGTAGGTTATTTAGGAGCATCTCTGCCCTCTATCCACTAGATGCCAGTAGCAGTACCCCCCACTTCCACCCTCAAGTTGTGATAACTAAAAATGTCTCCAGACATTGCCAGCTGTCTCATGGGAGGCAAAATTGTCCTGATTGAGAACCACTGCTATGTACTGTCCAACATGTGGGTCCTTCACATGCACACAGATTGTATAACTGACGTGTTTTCATGTTTCAGGCCTTAGCTTAAATGTCAGCTCTTCAGAGAGGCCTTTCTCAAGGTTTGCTCAACGAGATCACACCAGCTATTATTGTGGAATCTTTGTCTCCTACATGGCATTTATCATGGTGCCACTTTCCTTTCCTTTCAACTCTATCTTTCACCACTAGATTGTATACATGATGCAGATAGAGAATGTATCTACCAGGGCCAGGTTCATGGACATGTGACTGTGTAGTCACACTGTATCGCACACTCAGAACCCCAAGCTTGGTTTAATGTTCTGTTGTTACCCTGTTGAAATTTGAACAGAGGACCCTGTGTTAGCTTTTTGCATTGGGCCCTGAAAATTATGTAGCTTGTCCTGATGTGTACCTTATTCACTGTAGACTTTCTGTGCTTGGCACAGAATGAGAGTTGAAATATTTGTTAAATAGTTAGGAAAGCTTTAAGGAGCATTTTGGTACATCTTTTGAACTTCTCTAATTCTTAAGTTAACCCTGTAAGTCAGTCCATGGGTATTGAATATATAATATTCTGTTTGCTTCTATAATATTTTTTGTTTTATGGTGTTATATAAATGGTTTAAAGATGGGCTCCCATGTTTTTTTACTTCAAAGCCGACTGGTGCCCAACTCAAATTTTTATACATCCAGTTGCTTTAAGTATAGCTCAAATAAGTATATTTTTAGCCATTTATAACTTACCTGCTTTGCTTACCCCACAACACTTTGCCTAACATCTGCTAGCCATAGATAAACCCTGGGGCTATAAAAGACCCCAAGCCATTGCTGCCCCTCAGCTCTCTGACCCAGAGACTTCCCATCTTGCCGCTGAGTGCTGTCACCTGGACACGTGTGCCCCTCTCCAGTTCCTCTCTCTCCTGCGAGTTCCCTTGCTCTCTTCCCCTTCTGGGTGATGTCTAGGTACCATATAGTCTCTGGAAGGTCTCCTGTTGAGAGGGACGTCCCTTCTCAGGCAACCTGTCCAAGTGCCATCCAAATAAAGCTCATTGTGTACTACTGCCATCTTGTGGTCACGTATTTTCCTTGATTAGCCCTGAAATCCTGAAACTCACCACATACGGGTTAATACTTAATTATTTCTAATATAATGAAGGGACGAAAAGCAGCAATACTGATTTTAAGTATATTTCTTTCTTTCCATTAGACTGTAGGCTCCTTGAGAGCAGGATCTGTGATTGATTTCTCTTTTTCTATGATTAGGCCAACTTAATAAATACATTTTGATTTATAGAATTATACATTTTGATTTGTTGAATTGGTCTTATATTTATAGTTACCTAATAGGTTATTTATTGTGTTTAGTTTTTTATGCTTAATACTAATAGAATGAAAAATATAGAATGTGAAGTTTCTTAAAATATATTCCAATCTGGGCTCAGCTGTGTTGAGTAAATTGTTTTTATGGAGTTAATTTTTTCTTATGTAACTTTGCCACTTATTTTATAAAGTGGCCCCAATCTT
>NW_012143079.1:138536-168964 GCF_000956105.1 Propithecus coquereli | reverse complement strand
GGGCTCAAAAAAGCTTCAGGTTATTAAATATTTAATATTCAATTTGTCTTTGGAAATACACAACAAGGAGAAACAGTTGGTATGACAGACATTGAAATATAATGGGATGAAAAAATGGGAAAAGCAGACATGTTAACTTTTAATTTGTTGCATATTATGTTCACATATTTTAGTGAATAGCTATGAATTTATAGTTTTGAAACACCTTAGTCTTGACTCCATCACTTATTAGCTATGTGACCTTTGGCAAATGACTCAACCTCTCAGAAAATGTTTTTCTTTCTTCACAGGGTTAGTGATATAGGCTTGCTCCTTTTCCTTTTCAGTGGTTTTTGAGGACTATATGCTATGGTGGAGGCACTTTGTAAACAGTAATAGTCTCTACAAATGTGACATAATTTATTCTATTATGAAATGTTCTTAGATACATTTAAAAAATTATTTGTACTCAGTCAGGGAGCAGGTAGAGAAACCATAGCGGAATCATTTTATGCTAATGAAACACCAAACTTTCAAATATTTGTCTTCCATCATTCTCCCTCAGTATTAATCCTGTACGCCTAGGAAATATAGTCTGTGTTTTCATTTTTTATTTAATTTACTAACTATTTTATTATTTGTGGTTTAATTCTATGGTAAAATTAAATTTGCATATTCACTTATGTAGTTTAAGAAGTAAAGATTGGAAGCCAGGCATGGTGGCATGCACCTGTAGTTCCAGCAACTTGGGATGCTGAGGCAGGAAGATCTCTTGAGCCCAGAAGTTTGAGACAAGCCTGGACAACACAGCAAGACCCTATCTCAAAAAACAATTACTAAAGACTGTGCTTTGGCAAAAGAATGTCATTTAAACTAATTTAGTTAAGATAAAGAGGGAGGTACTTTGCCTGGAAATATAAGATGGTTTTCAGGCTGAGTTAGTATGAATATGGCTAGGTTCTACAATGTGTGGTTGGCTTCATCAGGTGAGTAGGAGTTAATTCTCTATTTTGTTTTATTATGTTCTTGCATGTCATGGTACTGAGGATCTTTGAATGTCCTCTGTTTTGAGGATGAGAAGTTTCCTTTCAAATGAAAGGCACAAGAGTGGAATGTGCTAGCAAGTCTCTGCCTGCAACCTTCATATGGACTCTCCACCCTACTCTCGTGTTCCTTGACTTACTCAGTAGACATTCTTGCCTCTGGCAGTTAATGGGAAGCAGTGGCTAGAGAAGAAATTGGGCAGGTGGAATATGGTAGATCCCAGTTCTCACCTTATGGGGTCACTGCTGGCTGGCTATGTTCCTTTACCTAAAACCATAGCTCCTGTCAGGTGACCTCACAACTCTTTCTGGATTCTGGTAACTGCTTTCTTCCTTTGCTCCGTAAGGGATAGTCACAATGCCTTCTCTACAGTTGCTAGCTAGGGAGTACTGCACTATCTCTTATAGTTTCCTATACTCTGCTCTTTATAAAAATGTTATTAAATAATCCAATTTGAGAGTGCCAGTCTATTTTCTCCCAGGCTTCTGTATGATAAAACTTTATATACTTTAAATATTTAAAGCCACAGCTTTCAGAAGATAACTTGATTTGTGTTTAAAATGTATAGAAACCTAAATCTGTTCTAGAGTTACTTTATACATGTTTTCAGAAGTTCTAATCAATAACGATTTCTTTACTCACATTCAGTTGCTTCATGATCATGCTTGTGTTAATTAATTCTTTCCCTCCACTTCTTCTCAGCCCTTTTATGAAGAGCATTGGTGATAGCGAACTCTTTAGGCTTCAGCTGGAACTGTGACTAAATGGATGACACTTCATGATGACACAGTAGTTTAATCCCTACCTCCTCTACCAATTTAACCAATCACCAAACTCTGTTAGATCCTGCTTCTCAAATGCCTTTATAATTTCTCTGCCCACCACCGTGCTTTAACCTAGTGCCTTTCCATGACTGAATTGCTCAATCAGCCTCTGTCTACTCTTGGCCCGTGCCAGTCCATTCTCCAATGGAGTCCCCAATGGAGTTCCTAAATAAAACTCAAATCTTTCATCTTTATTTCTTGTGTTAAATCCTTCAATGGTTTCTTATTGCCTTTCTTAAAAAAAAAAGAACATGATTGTATTTTAGTACTTCACTTCTGGACAATCAAATAAAATGAAATGCCATAGTGAAATAAATGGGCGGGAGAACGCCATGGCATTACATCCATAATGCACTGCAATCAAAATGTTAGCATCCTTGATAATAAATGAGCTCTGATAAGTTGGTAAGAAAGAAACTAACATTTCACAGGAAATGAAAGAGGAACATAAAGAAGAAATTCAAATGATGTAAATGACTACCTAGGATATATGAAAATGATTGAGCTTAAATTAACAGAGGAAAAATAATTTCTCAGGAATATAACATTATCAAAGATTAGAAATACAGATATCTAATGTTCCTGTGATTGTAGGAAATAGAGTATTTTCATCTACATACACTGAGAAATGAAACTAATGAAGAGTGTCTCTACATTCATTGGGAATTCTGCAGTTAGAACTGAAAATTTAAATTGTGTATATTCTTTGCCCAGCTTATAGGACAGTATTCCAACAAAGTGAGAGGATAAAACTTAAGCCAATTTATGTATAAATATGTTCACTGCAGCTAATGTAAATGTCTATTAAGTGACAAATTGTGGAAATCATGTAGACATTCGACCAAGAAAAGTAAAGCTGTATAGCCAAAATAGAACAAGTTACTATGACAACATTGAAAGGACAAAGCAAATTATGGCCTCACTTTAAAAAAAAAAAAAGGAAACTACTTGCATATCAATTTATGTATGGACAATTCCCAATGTGTACAGAATGCCATTAATAGTAGACAACATTGGGAAATAGAATTATGAGGAGATACCAAAAAAGATAATATTTAAAATGAATCAGATTTTAATTTTTTCCCTGTGATAGTGAAATTTATAAATGTTTGTGGTTCACACTTACAGGAGCACTGAAATGCGCCTTTGCAATTCCACCATCCTGAGCTTCCCTGTGTCATAATGCCTTCAAGACTCGGGATTGAGTCCAATAGCAGCAGTGAAAACAGTCAGTCCCAGTGCTCGTTATCTCTTTATCCTCATAGTCTTGACTTTGATGTAGTGTATCAGACCTGGCATGATATGGTCCCTTCTTCTTTAGCTTCATGTGTTCTCTTTGTCTTCATTTGGAAGGTTCAGTTTTTGATCCTGAGCCACCAGTAGTAACATTATCCCTCACAAATTGTCCCTAGAACTACTGAGGTCATCTACACTAACTTAAGAGCGAGGCATTTCTTCTGAAGTTATCTCTGAATCTGAGTGCCTAATCAGGGCCATATACTTAAGGGCAAAGAAGTATCATTTCTCTCTTGGACTATTATGATAGTCTATTAGCTTTATTTGCAGTTTTATCCTCATTGGAAGCTGTTTTCCATACTACTTCAATGGTGATGTTTCCAAATGACTAACGTGAGGCCATAGCCCCTTTGAGCTAGTTCACACTTTTGGATTCAAGTGACAGAAACCTAACTAAAACTGTCTTAAAAAAACGAATGCATTGGAAGTATATTGAGACATCTCGAGGGATAGTGCAGATGAAGGAGAGGGATGCAGATGGACTAAAGAAATGAAAATTGGGACTAGAATGCTTATAAATCTCTTACTCTATGGCTTTTGGATTGTTTTCTTGCTACAGAGCAGCCTTCTCCTTCTTTTCACATAGCAGAAAATATTACTGCCATAAAGCTTCCACCAAAAGACAGAAACTAACCCAACTCTCTTGATCATGAGTTAAAAAATTTCAGGGAGAAGATCACCTTATAAAGTAGGGCAGATTTTTCACTAACTATAAAGACGGGTTGTGGTGCGGGGAGGAGGTCCTAGAAAAGCTATGCAAATCACATATATAAATCCAGAGGTGATTGATACACATCTTAAAACATCCTTCATGGATCCCCAGTGCTTATGGCAAAAGCTCAGACTGCCATGTATTGCATTTAAATTTCTCAGAGATATAATTCCTGCCTTCTGTTCCAGTCTTGTCTCCTGCGGTCCATTCACGCTTTCCTATCTTGCTTCCTGCTGTGAGAAGTAATCCAGCAGGGGCCTTGAGTATCCCTGCATGTTTTTATGGGTATCCTACCAATGCAAGGCTCTGACTTCCCTTTACTTGGACCATTTCTCAGTTTTGTGTTTGTAAGGAGCAATTTTGAGGAATGATCTTTCCCCAA
Organism: Propithecus coquereli; assembly: GCF_000956105.1. Taxonomy (NCBI): domain Eukaryota; kingdom Metazoa; phylum Chordata; class Mammalia; order Primates; family Indriidae; genus Propithecus; species Propithecus coquereli. Next base: position 164,727 of record NW_012143079.1, on the reverse strand, counting down.
GACAAAGAGCAGGATTGCTTAGGCTTGCTATAAAAGTGGTGACTCCCCAACAAGTTTGGTGTTCTTCCCCTGTAATGTAGCCCTCTACGTGTGCAGGCATCCAACTAGACCCTCAGTGGAGCAGGGTGACTGACATGATGTCCATGCTGCTTGCTGTTCTCTGAGTCTCCTGTCTTCTGCCAGCATCTGTGAAAACAGTAAGTAGGGGAAACATCCAGATCCTTTACAACTCCTAACAACTTCCCCTGTTATAGTACGAAGTGCGAGAAATGACTATTTAAAGACCGAATTGAGCCGAATTATGAGTCTTTATTAGCTGGCCAGCGACCACCCCTGCCCTGTCAGAGTACAGGTACAGAGAATGGTGGTTAGCCGAAAAAGCGAGGGGGTCTTATATTATTTTAAGATGGGCTACATGACATGAGGTACAGGGAAGTGGGACAAAGACGGAAAGTGGGACAAATTACATCATACATTCCATAACTGTGGGGTCCGGGACCTGCCTCGGGCCACCTACTCCAGTTACGAGCGACTGATTATAATCTTTAAGCAAGCAGGTTTACAGAAGCAGATAGCATTAGTTAGGTTAAGGACCATTCTTTCTCCAGTTAAGCAAGCACAGTAAAACTTCAACCATAGGCAAGGCAGCTGGAAAGTTTAAACAATCAGTTATAAGAAACAATCAGTTTCGGCTTGATCACTTTGTTTTTCATCCTTAGCCATTAGTATAAAGTACATGAGTATATTTTTTTTAAATGAAGCAACAGCGCTAAATTTTAACTTAGGACAGTCCTGAAGGCAGAACAGAGGCAATCTACTTTAAAGTCAGCGCGTGATTTTTTTGATTCTCTTGTCTAGTTAAGTGTTAACCCACAAATCTCAATATATTTCTAATCTAACATCATAACCGACTACATTTAGGGGGTCCACTACACCCCCAGTTCACAACCATACATAGACCTGGTGTTCCATTTCAACCATTCCTCAATGCTTCTGGTTTCCCCAATGAATCATGCCTTTTTATACATCTTGCCTATCGTTGCCTGTCTCTGGAATACCATTTCCTTCCTTTTCTTCCCCCATTCTTATCTGACCAATGGAGTTCACATTTGTTTTGTTACTTATCAGCTTTGTGAATTTAGAGGAATTTAACTAAAATGCACTCAACTTCTCATTTATAAAATAGGAATATTTTCTACCTTGTAAGGTTTTTTTCATAAGGAGACTACAAACCATCTATTTAAAAAAGTATTGAAGATGTTGCTCAAAGTCTTCTCTGACTCCTTCTTTTGTCTCTCCAAGAAGAGAAATCTTCCTCTTCCTTTCTTCCTCTGTGCTCTTGCAAAATTTAGTGCATCTTTTATAGCATTTTTATCACATTCTTTTTTTTTTGTCTTTTGAGACAGGGTCTCACTTTGTTGCTCAGGCTAGAGTGCAGGGGCATCATCATAGCTCACTGCAACCTCAAACACTTGAGCTCAAGTGATCCTCCTTCCTCAGCCTCCCAAGCAGCTGGGACTACAGGCACGTGCCACCATGTCTGGCTAATTATTATTATTATTTTTTTAATTTTTGTAGAGATAGGATCTTACTATGTTGCTCAGGCTGGTCTTGAACTCCTGGCCTCAAGTGAACATCCCTTATTGGCCTCCCAAAATGTTAGGATTACAGGTGTGAGCCATCACATTCATTTTTTTAGCAAATGCGTTTCTCTCTAGTCTAAGCCCTAGAGGGGAAAATTGCATTTTATCATTCTTGGTATCCTTAATAACTATCACAGGGGCTTGAATAAAACAGGTGCTTAATCAATATTTGATGAATTCATTTGATTTATTAATCAAAATAAAGAACAGGAAATTACCCTGCAGTTTAGCACAGGTGGAAGGAAGATTCAGCATCTCCTGAAAAGTACGCTGAGAAGGGAGAGTTAAGAACCCATTTACACTATACAGCTACCCATTTCCACCCACAATACAGAGGAAACATACAAATTTGTCAGTCCTTAAGATGCCATTTTTTGTGTGTTTGTCTTTTCCTTTCTTCCTTCCTTCTTTCTTTCTTTCTTTCTTTCTTTCTTTTTTTCTTTCTTTCTTCTCTTTTTTTTTTCTTTTTCTTTTTCTTTTCTTTCCAGGGGTACAAACACTTTGTTTACATATAGTGCCTTTACATCACCCAAGTCAGAGCTACAAGCGTGCCCAACCCTCAGACATCATGCACCGCACGCATTAGGTGTGAATTTACCCATCCTCTTCTCCCCCCTCCCACCTGCCTGATGCCCTATGAATGTTACTTCCATATGTGCACATAAGTGTTGATCAATAAGATGCCATTTTTAAGAACACTTTTTTTTTCAATTCTGAATATTCTTATATTAAAACAAACACAAGTTCCACTTCAAATGTTGAAACAAAAATTATACAGCAGTTAAAACTGCTATAAAATGGTGCTTTCAACAGGCTGGAGGTGGCGTATGGGTGCATTGCTTTGTGTCTCAGTCACATCTAGGAGTTTTGCTTACCTAATTCTGTTTCTGAAATAAGCGATATCAAAATAGCTATGAGTCAGGAACGCGCTTTTCCCCAGATCGGCCCTTCTCCCTGGAATTACTAAGGTTTCTCTACCTGACTCTCTTACCACCTGCCACTGGGCCAGTTCCTTTCTCAGCACTGATGCAGGGTCAATCAGTCATACGTACCCAGAGGTACCCAGAGTGAGTAGATTCAGTCTTGAGGAGTGACCTAGAGAGAGGACCAAGGCCTATCTTCCCTGGTGTACTGCCTCCAATTGTAGGCTGAGAGAGCCCTTCTCAAGAAGCACCCTTGGGTGAGAGAGAGAGCATGATGCTCTGGGCAGTGTTGTCCAGGCCAGACTCCACAAACAATCCTTTTGGCCCCAAAGAACCAGTCCAAAGCTCAAGAGACTAGGTTAAATTAGCTTTAAATACCTCCTGGAACTCTGGTTAAATAGACCTCAAAAAGATAACCAGCAAAATCCAAATGGTGTTCTGCTGTGTTTTATTTCTGTTAGCTGGTTATTAATGTTCTTAGGAAAAAGGATCTCACTAGCTTGGGAGAAATGCTGCATACCATTAATAAATACATTTCTTAAAGAGTCACAATACATATTAGCATATTAAAGCTCTGAGAAATACTATACTTGAGAAAATCCATTCATTTAATTATTGAGAAAACCGATTTATTTGCATAGGAAAAAAGTTTTTTGACTTAGCTCACCTTTTGCCATTCCCCTGAGACTTTTTTTACTTAATGCCAGTTAGAGAAGCACTTCTTAAAAAAGTGTATGGAGCATGGCCTGGCGCAATGACTCACGTCTGTAATCCTAGCATCTTGGGAGGCCGAGGCAGGAGGATCACTTGAGCTGGGAGGTTCGAGACCAGCCTAAGCAAGAGCAAGACCCCCATCTCTACCAAAAAATAGAAAAAATTAGTCAGTCATGGTGATGCACACCTGTAGTCTCAGCTACTGGGGAGGCTGAGGCAGGAGGGTCACTTGAGCCCAGGAGTTTGAGGTTGCAGTGAGTTATGATGATGCCACTGCACTCTACCTGGGGTGACAGCGAGACTGTCTCAAAAAACAAAACAAAAAAGGTAGATGGAGATGGAGATATTTAGAAGGCAGAATTACTATAACATTCAAGGGAGAAAGAGTCTAGTATGAGTCCCAGTTTTTTATTAACTTTCAAGGAGTAGAAACTCTGTAGGGAGGAAAGCATAACATTAAGTATGTCAATATTGAGGCTACTGTGATATAAAGGTGGTGATGTGTAATAGATAGTTGGAAATATAGGTCCAAATATCACTTGAGAGAGTGGCAACACATAAAGATTTGGAGACCATTGGGTATATAAGTGAACTCCTAGAAGAATGAGAGGTAGAACCTGAGACGACACAAATACAATAGTCCACCCCCACCCCCATCAACCTAAATAACAGAGATTCTCCAGAGATGATGATTTAATCAGAAATAAGCAGAAGCATCGCAATGCGGAATACTCATGCCATGGCAACCATGGACGCATTTAAGGAGGTTGAAGTAAGGGGACAGTGTTTAAAATACATGTTAAATTGTTTTGAAACTAAGAGAGACATTGTTTTCAGGGGCTTATCGCAGGAGTTGAAATCAGTTTATTAGTGGAGACAGTGTGTCAGGCAAGTGATCATGTGCATCTGACTAGCTGTCCTTGGGGCTCATGTAGCAAGCTGCAGTTAGGTAAGTCCTTGACAAAAATTCTTGTGATAGGCCTATGTGTGTAAGAGCTCTTCAAAGCTTTTGTAATAGTTCTGATTATAGGCACATGTGCGTAAGAGCTCTTCAGAGAGCTTTTGTGATAGTTCTCATCATAGGCATGTGTGTATGAAGGTGCTCCTTTTAACCTTTCAGTTTATTTATTTATTTTGTTAGGGTTTGACATGAATGACTCCATTTTGATTCTGACAACTTTCACACACCTTATCTGTGGTTTTGCTTTCTGTGGTTTCAGTTACCCATAGTCGATTATGGTCTAAAAATATTAAAGGGAGAATTCTAGAAATAAACATTTTATGAGTGATGAAATCTCATACCTTCCAGATCCATCCCCCCTGAGACGTGAATCATCCCTTTGTCCAGTGTATCCCCACCGATAATAAAAGGGGCCCACCCGATAGCCATCTCAGTTATCAGATAAAAAAACATAGTATGTATAGAGTACAATACTCTCTGATGTTTCAGGCTTCCACTGGGGGTCTTGGAACATATCCCCCCGAGGATAAGAACTGTACAGGGGACTATTGTCATTAAGGAGTAGCAGAAAGAAGATAATCCAGTGGTGTTCTTTCTGGAAGTCAAAAAAAGGAAGAGTTTTGAGAACTAGGGTGTAAATAGTGTCAGATTCCACAAAGAGGTCAAAGGTAGTTAGAAATGGATAAATATCTCTTGGATTTGGCAACTAGGAGTTCACCAATTATCTAAGTATATGCATTTACCAAGAAGTGGTGGGAACAGAATTCAGATTGTAGAACTAACACAAGAATGAAGTGGAAATAGTCAATTCAGACTACCTTTTAGGAAGGTTAATTCTGCAGAGAAGAAGAGAAAAGGCTATATAGTTTGTACTTCTTGTGCATTTGTTTTGCATAGTACACACCTCATGAACATGTCTATAGGTTAAGAAAGTGGCTGAGTGCAAAAGAAAAGGTGAGCAAGTGAGATAGCAGTTAGTCATATAAATCCTTTTTGGCTATGTTAAGAATTTTGGACTTTATTCTAAGAGCAATAGAAAGCTATCGGAGTGTTATCAGATTTGCATTTTTAAAAGACCTTTCTTGTTTGTAGGGTATCCATTTAGTACTTCTTTCCTAGGTGTGAGATTAGGGTAGTAGTAGTACAGATGGAAAGAAGTAAATTCAAAAAATATTTGAAGTAGGATCAACATGATTATGATTTGTTTCTCCTATTTATTTTGCTACAGGGACCTATTAAAGTATTTCTCATACATTTTTTAAGTTGCACATCCAGAGAAAATCAGTTCTGAAAGACAAAAGGAGTATAACGACTTTGGATTCATGACAGTTTGAATAACCTTAATTATATTGTGTGTTGTGTGTGGCTATTCATATGACATATTTCTCACTGTATAGTTAATGTATTTTTATGCTGTGGCCCCCTTTTATTAGTGTATGAATTATAAAAGTTCAAAAAGAGGCAATAATTTGAGCCAGAAGGAGTGAAGCAATTCAATGTCTTAATAGTTTTCAATTAGCTATAGATTTCTATTTCATGCAAATGTTTGTGTTCTAGCTCATTCAATATTAGTTTAAATAAGTGCACAGAGGTTCATATAATCTGAAAATAATAATAGTGGGAAAAGGAATATGACCCAACAATAAAAATAATCCAAAAAATACAAGTAAAAATAATATGAAATTGAGTATAAGTTTAGGACACAAAATACATGTATGTTTTATTTTAGCAGAATAAGCTCTCAACATTATTTGAGCTAGGCTGAATATTTTGGCTTTAAGTTTCCTGTTAGTCATTATAAAGAATAATCCAATCAGTAACATGATTCAGAGCAGTTATAGAAAGGAGAGAAATGAACAAGATATTTACCATGGATCCTTTTAGGATCGATTATGTAATGATATAAATAATAAGCCAGTAGGTGAGGTGTCTTACACTCAGAGAAGACTCCATGTGGAATATTTGGATTGTGGCCTTTCTGGTCAGGAAGAGACAAAGAGCAGAAGATACTTTTTCCATGAAGTGAGAAATATAATGGTGCCTGGTAATAAGTCATTAGGTTGAAATTGAGATTTGTTGTTGGAATAGAGGAAACGATCAGGTTGATACTTTTAGAGATGCTAGGAGCTCTTCCTGATGACCGTCACCTGTGGAATGTTTTTAACATGATATACCTAGTCTGTTATGGTAAACAAACCTGAAATTTTTGGATTTAACAGGAAAATATTACTGTCAGTTATGTAAATCAGAATATAAAATGGAGTTATTTTATGACCAAACGACTTTTCTTGTTTGATGAACTGCTTAGTGGTTAAATTTGGGCCTGAGTTTATGCCAAAGTGGCAGTGAAGGATCTGGGGAGCTGTAGGGATGGGCCTCAGACTTCTTGCTTTTTGTGTGCCTCACGATCTGGTATCCTTAGAATTATTGGTAAGCTATGATACTGAGTAAGATCTCTGATTCTGTATGCCAGATTTGATAGTCCAACCCTTTTTCTTATCTCACTTCCTAGCCTAGTGAATTTTCAGACTTGCAGGCTTCCTTTGTTGTTTTATTTTCTGTATTTTATATATTGAATTTTATTTTTGTCAGATAAATTATAATCTAACCATTTTTTATAATCAAAGATGGATACATATCTTATGTTTGGTGAGAACATAGCTATAATACTCATATTTCCTGGAATTACATACCTCCTCTCTACCTCTACTACTTTTTAAAAGTTGTTTTATTGCCAGGAGAGTGGGGTCTCCCTGCCCCCATCCCAGTCCCCCAACCCACTCCCAACAACAACCAGCTCCAACTGACTCTGGTCTTGGGAGGCAAGGCTTCCCAGCCACCAAAAAAGAAATCGAATAATAAAATCAGAAGTCAAAAAAAAATTTTAATTTTTAATTATTATGGGTATATAATAGTTGTATATATTTATGGGGTACATGTGATGTTTTGATACAGGCATACAATGTGTAATAATCAAGTAATTGGGGTATCCATCACCTCAAGTATTTATCAGTTTTTTGGGTTAGGAACATTCCAATTTCACTCTTTTAGTTATATTAAAGTATACAATAACTTATTGTTGACTGTAGTCACCCTGTTGTGCTATCAAATATTAGATTTTCATTCTAACTATGTTTTTGCACCCATTAATCATCCCCACTTTATTGATCTGTCCCTGCTGCCCTTCCCAGCCTCCTCCTCTGTGTCTTCATGAGATCAATTATTTTAATTTTTGCTCCCACATGTGAGTGAGAGCATGTGAAATCTGTCTTTCTGTGTTTGGCTTATTTCACTTAACATAATGTTCTCCAATTCCAACCATGTTGTTGCAAATGATAGGATTCAATTCTTTTTTATGGCTGAATAATATTCCATTGGGCACATGTACCACATTTTCTTTATCCATTCATCTGTTGATGGGCACTTAGGTTGATTCCAAATCTTGGCTATTGTGTGAATAGTGTTTCAATAAACATGGGAATGCAGATACCTTTTGATATACTAAATTCCTTTCTTTTGGATATATACCCAGCAGTGGGATTGCTAGGACATATGGTAGTTTTATTTTTCGTTTTCTGAGGAACCTCCATGGTGTTCTCCGTAGTGGTTGCACTACTTACATTCCCACCAACAGTGTAATGAGGTTTCCCCTTTCTCCACATCCTCGTCAACATTTGTCATTGGTTGTCTTTTTGATAAAAGGCATTTTAACTGGGGTGAGATGATATCTCATTGTAGTTTTGATTTGCATTTCTCTGATTACTAATGATGTTGAGCAGTTTTTCATATACCTGTTGGACATTTGTATATTTCTTTTGAGAAATATCTCTTTATATCTTTTGCCTATTTTTAATTGGATTATTTTATTTTTTCCCATTGAGTTTTTTTAGTTATTAATCCCTTGTCAGATTAGTAGTTTCAAATATTTTCACCTGTTCTATGGGTTGTCTCTTCCCTTTGTTGATTATTTCCTTTGCTGTGCAGAAGGTTTTTAGCTTGATGTTATTCTATTTGTCAGTTTTTGCTTTGGCTACCTGTGGTTTTAAGGTTTTACTCAGGAAGTTCTTGCTCAGACCAATGCTGGAGCATTTTCCCAATGTTTTCTTTTAGTAGTTTCATAGGTTCAGGTCTGGGATTTAAGTCTTTAATTCATTTCGATTTTATTTTTGTATATGGTGAGAGATAAGGGTCTAGTTTGATTCTTCTGCATATAGTTATCCAGTTTTCCCAGCACCATTTATTGAAGAAACTGTTCTTTCTCCATTGTATGTTCTGGCACCTTTGTCAAAAGTGAGTTCACTATAGATGTATTGATTTGTATCTGGATCCTCTATTCTGTTCCATTGGTCTATGTGTCTGTTTCTATGCCAGGATCATGCTGTTTTGGTTACTATAGCCCTGTAGTATAATTTGATGTCAGGTAATGTGATTCTTACAGTTTTTTTTTTTTTCCTTAGAATGGCTTTGGCTGTTCTGGGTATTTTGTAGTTGCATATGAATTTTAGGATTATTTTTCTAATTCTGTGAACAGTGTCTTTGGTATTTTGATAGGGATTGCATTGAATCTATGTATTGTGCTTTGGGTAGTATGGACATTTTAACAATATTGATTCTTCCAATCCATAAGCATAGAATATCTTATCACTTTTTTGTGTCCTCTTCAATTTCTTTCATCAATGTTTTCTAGTTTTCATGTAGAGATCTTTGACTTCTTTGGCTAAGTTTATTCCTATCTTTTTCTTTCTTTAATTTGTGGCTATTATAAATGAGATTACTTTCTTGCTTTCTTTTTCAGATTGTTCACTGTCGGTACATAGAAATGCTACTGATTTTTGTACACTGATTTTGTATCCTGCAACTTTACTGGATTTGTTTATCAATTCTAATAGTTTTTTGGTGTAGTCTTTAGGTTTCTCTAAATGTAAGATCATATTGTCTGTAAACAAGGATAATTTGATTTCTTTCTTTCTAATTTGTATGCCCTTTGTTTCCTTTTCTTTTCTGATTGCTCTAGCTAGAACTTCCAGTACTATGTTGAATAACGGTGGTGAAAGTGGGCATCTTTGTTTTCTTCCAGATCTTAGAGGAAAGGTTTTTCCCCATTTGGTGTGATACTACCTGTGAGTCTGTCATATAATTTTTACTATGTTCCTTCTTTACCCAGTTTTTTGAGAGTTTTTATTGTGAAGGGGTGTTAAATTTTATTGAATACTTTTTCAGCATCATTTGAAATGATCATATGGTTTTTGTACTTTGTTCTGTTGATATGATGTATCACATTGATTTTGCATATGGTGAACCATCCTTACATCCTTGGGATGAATCTCACTTGATCATGATGAATAATCTGTTTAATGTGTTGTTGAATTCAGTTTACTAGTATTTTTTTGAAGATTTTTTACATCTATATTCATTAGAGATACTGGCCTATAGTTTTGTTTTTTTGTTGTGTCTTTGTCTGGTTTTGGTGTCAGAGTGATACTGGCCTCATAGAATGAATTTGGGAGTATTCACTCCTTGATTTTTTTGAACAGTTTGAGTAGAATTATTATTAATTCTTCTTTAAATGTTTGGTAGCATTCAGCAGTGAAGCCATCTGGTCCTGGAAATTTCTTTAATGAGAAACTTTTTATTATTGCTTCTATCTTGTTACTTGTCATATTTTGTATTTCTTCCAGGTTCAAACTTGGTAGGCTGTATGTGTCTAGGAACTTATCCATTTCTTCTAGGTTTTCCAATTTATTGGCATGTAGTTGCTCACAGTATTCTCCAGTAAGCCTTTGAATCTCTGCAGTATCAACTGTAATATCTCCTTTTTCATCTTTGATTTTATTTATTTGGGTGTTTTCTCTTTTTTTTCTTAGTCTGGCTAAAGGTTTGCCAATTTTGTTTATCTTTTCAAAAAGCCAACATTTTATTTCACTGATCTTTTCTATTGTTTCATTTATTTCTGCTCTGATCTTTATTATTTCTTTTTTAATACTAATTTTTGGTTTGGTTTCCTCTTATTTTTCTAGTTCTTTAAGATTCATAGTTAGGTTGTTTATTTGATATTATTCTACTTTTTTGATGTAGGCACTTATTACTGTAAACTTTCATCTTAGTACTGCTTTTGCTGAATCCCATAGGTTTGAGTATGTTGTGTTTCCTTTTTCATTTGTTTCAAGAAATGTTAAATTTCCTTTTTAATTTCTGCATTGACCCGCTGGTCATTCAGGAGCATATTGTTTAGTCTACATGTGTTGTATAGTTTACAAAGTTCCCTTTGTTATTAAATTCTAGTTTTATTTCATTGTAGTCAGAGAAAATACTTGATACGGTTTCAGTTTTTTTTTTTTTAATTTTTTAAGACTTGTTTTGTGGTCTAATATATGGTCTATCATTGAGAATGACTGGTGTGCTGAGAAGAATGTATATTCTTCAGCTGTTGGATGAAATGTTCTGTAAATATCTATTAGGTCTATTTGGTCTATAGTGCAGATTAAGTCCAATGTTTGTTGATTTTCTGTCCAGATCTGTTCAGTGCTGAATGTGGGGTGTTGAAGTCTCCTATTGTTGTATTGGGATCTATTTCTTTCTTTAGCTCAATGATACTTGTTTTATACATCTGGGTACTCTAGTGTTGGGTTCATATATATTTACAACTGTTATATCCTCTTACTGAATTGACTTCTTTATCATTATATAATGACCTCTTTGTCTCTTTTTACAGTTTTTGTCTTGAAATCTATTTTATGTGGTAGAAATATAGCTACTCCTCTTCTTTTTTAGTTTCCATTTACATAGAATATCTTTTTCATTTCTTTATTATCAGTCTATGTGTGTCTTTATAGGTGAAGTGAGTTTATTTTAGGCAGCACAAGTCAGGTCTTAATTTTTTATTCATTTAGGCACTCTGTCTTTTGATTGGAAAGTCTAGTCCATTTACATTCAGTGTTGTTATTGATAAGTAAGGACTTATTACTGCCATGTTGTTGTTTGATTTCTGGTTGTTTTGTGGTCCTCTCTTCCTTCCTTCCTTCCTTCTTGTCTTCCTTTGTGTAAAAGTGATTTTCTCTGGTAGTGTGTTTTAATTTATTTTTATTTTTTTGTATCTATTTTAAGTTTTTGATTGTAGGTTATTAGAGGCTTGCAAAAAATTTTATAATCAATTATTTTAAACTGATGACACTATAACTCTGATTACAAAAAACAAAAAATCAAACAAACGATCAGAAAGTTAAAAAAAACTTTACACATTAACTCCATCTCCCTGCTTTTTGATATTTTGTTGCTTTTACTTATAGATTTTGGTACTGTCAATCTCATTAAAAAGTTGTTGTAGTTACTAATTTTGTTAGGTTTGTCTTTTAGTCTTCATACTCGATATATAGGTAATTTACACATCACAGTTACAATGATAGAGTATCCTATATTGGTCTGTGTACTTACTATTACCAGTGAGTTATTTTTAGTTTCAGATGATTTCTTATTGTTTGTTAATATCCTTTTCTTCTGGATTGAAGAAGTGCCTTTAGCATTTCTTATAGGTTAGGTCTGGTGTTGGCCAAATCCCTCAGCTTTTCTTTGTCTATGAAAAATCTTTATTTTCCTGCATGTTTGAGGGATATTTTTGCAGGATGTAATATTTTAGGATTAAAGTTATTTTCATTTAGCACTTTGAATATGTCATGCCACTCTCTCCTGGCCCATAAGGTTTCCACTGTGAAGTCTGCTGCCACATGTATTGAAGCTCCTTTGCATTTTATTTCTTTTCTCTTGGTGCTCTCAGGATCCTTTCATTATCCATGACCTTTGGGAGTTTGATTATTAAATGTCCTGAGGTAGTCTTGTTTGGGTTAAATCTATTTGATGTTCTTTGACTTTTTTTGTACTTGAATATTGATATCTTTCTCTAGGTTTGGAAAATTATGTGTTATTTATTATTTCTTTGAATAAACTCTTCCTCCTTAAAGCCAATAACTCTTAGATTTGTCCTTTTGAGGATATTTTCTAGATCTTGCAGTCATGCTTTATTTATTTTTTATATTTTTCTCTTTTGACTGTGCATTTTCATATAGCCCATCTTCAAACTCACTAATTCTTTCTGCTGTTTGATCAATTCTGCTGTTGAGAACCTCTGATGCATTTTCAGTTCATCAATTGAATTTTTCAGCTCCAGAATTTCTGCTTGCTTTTTTTAAATTATTATTTTAGTCACTTTGTTAAATTTCTCTGATAGGATTCTGAGTTCCTTTTTTGTGTTGTCTTAAAGTTTGCTATTTTGAATTTGCTGTCTGAAAGGCCACATATCTCCATCACTAAGGGATTTGTCACTGGTGTCTTATTTAGTTTGTTTGGTGAGGTCATGTTTTCCTGGATGTTCTTCATGCTTGTGGGTATTTGTTGATGTCTGAGCATTGATGAATTAGGTATTTATCCTAATCTTTGCAGTCTGGGCTCGTTTGTACCTGTCTTTCTTGAGAAGGCTTTCCACATATTCAAAGGGAATTGAGTGTTGTGATCTAAGTCTTTGTTCACTGTAGCCATATCAGCACTAGGGGGTGCCCGAAGCCCAGTAATGCTGTGACTCTTGTAGAATCCTGGTGATACTGTCTTGGCAATCTTGGGTAAATTATGAGAGAATTTCCTGGATTACTAGACAAAATTTCTCGCTCTATTCCTACACTTTCCCCCATGCTTAAAATTAGGAAACCAAATGGAGTCTCAGTTTTGGTTACTTCTAACTTTCAACGTGTCAAGCTGTTTATTCTTTTTCTCTTTAATTTCTTACCCCCAGTGCCAGCTGTGTAACTGTCATTATTTCTTCCTCTATGATTTCTTCTATTTACCTTTTGATGTTTTGTGAAATATCTTATCAATGTATGCATTTAATAAAATATATTTCTTCCCCCTCAAAATAATGTGTGAATAAATTTATAATGCATCTTTGGTGTCATAAAATGGAGAAAATGCAAAAGTAGATTTTAGAAAGCTACTGATAGAGTGAGTCTACTCTATCAGACATAATTATGCTATCATGAACATATTTGTACCAATAATTACAAATTCACATCACCTTCATAGTCACCAGGAGATAAACTGATAAACATTTCCAAGGATTTTAGAAACATCCACCTTTTTCTTTTAGCTTTTGTTCATAGAATCTGCTAGCTTATTTCCATGTGTAGTGCTGGGGTAGAAACTTCTCTAATGGTCATAAAGAACTCCTCACAATTATTTTGGGATGTAATGATCCCTTTTAACAATTATGTATCATGTGACGTGCCTCTTAAGAAGTTTTATTCTAATTACAAAAGAGTACATGATGAAAGAAGTAATAAAACTTTCCAGTGTGGAACTCAGAATGCTAACATTTTAACTCTTACTATTTTCCTCACCATACTCCAAATTATGATAAAAGTGAATAAAGGAATAAAATAGGAAAAAGTATATCCTTTGTTGAAATATCATCCAATGCCAAAATATTGGGCAAATTTCTGCATGATAAAGTTCATTGATGACACAAATGGGAGAAAGACCAATAAGGTTACAGTTTGCTGTAGCTTGTAAAAGAAAACTTGCTCCAGAAATAAAAAATGTCACCCTCAGTACTGCCTCACTAACATCGTTTTGCTCACAGCTGTAGAATCCCCTAGGCAGAGTGGGCTATGAGATAGTCAATGAGAGTAGAAAGTATTGATTGTATTGATGTCTTCTAAAGTGCTCCACATGTTGGAGTTCACAAAGTATGTGTACCCTGACACGGCTGGCATGTTAAGTAAAGCAGGGCTCTTACTAAAGTTGCCTCTAATGAAAGCAGGAGTACCAGCTGGAGAAGGAAGCATCTCTCTGGAGACCACAGAAACACAGTAAAGAAAACTGGGCAGAGCCTTGAAACTTCCTGCTCCACAGCATCTTTCTCACAATGATCCTTCCCTGTCCGCTTGGACTTCTGAACTCCTAATTGGCTTAAACCAATCAATGTAGCTCATATTTTGGCCACAGTGATTTTTCAGGTATGAGCTTTTAAGCCAGCCAGGGCCAATAAAATGTAAAGAGAACTTTTCTGAGATTTCTGAAAAAGAAGTTTTCTCCTCTATAAGGACTACCTTAAGTATATTTTCTCTTCTTCTAAGTGGTATGGACTGAATTAGGACAGCTATTTTGCTACTTGAGGCTAGAGTTCCTGGAAGTGCTCACCACGGGGAAACCAAGGATGAAGTAAAATCTATGGAAGACAGAGTGGAGGGGCAGAGAGGAAACAGGTCCTCTGTAAAACTGTTTAAGCAGCTTTGTCAAATATTCCCTAACATTATGCTTACTTTATACTTTTAGTTTTCTGAACCAATTAAATCCCTAAGGTTTTTGCCAATTTGAGTTGGATTTTTGTTTATTTTTATTTTGAGAGCATCTGGGTAATACAATTTCCATTAATGTGTATGGTAAACAAACATAGTGGCAGTGGGGGTTCCCTATAGCAGAGCTGATGAAGTGCCAACTGTTCTTTCTTTTTTAATATATTATTTATTTCTAGGTACACGGAAAGCCCTGGCAATTGGAATGGGACAGTTTTGAGTGTCACTCACCATTCTGTACCCAAAACCACTCTGCCTTCCTACCCACAATGTCTAGGTATGATTTATTTGGCTGCACTTTAACTAACACTATCACGTATGTCAGGGTTCCTGAGATCCTTCCACGTAATGTGTTGGTCAATCCATCTTCCCTTACTACCTCCTTACTACTGTATTAGCTTAGGCACTTTGGTTGCAAGAAACACAAACTGATTTGGTCTATCTAATGCAGAAATAATTATTATAAACCTTTAGGTGAAACTCATAAAATCCAAAAGTATAGGAAATGATTGGGTCTCAGAAAAGGACTGAAATAGGAACTGTATAGAGCTCTGAGGGTTTTTCTTTCATTTTTATACTGTTTGTTGTTTTTTTATCTCCATGGTGAAATGTCATGGGTGTGTCACTCCTAAATTATGTATAAAACAGCTCTGATGACAGACTGGATTCTTTTTATGTTACAACTCAGAATTCTCAGATGAAAGAATGTGATTAGTTCTGTTTGAGTCATATGTTCACTTTCAGTTCAACAAACTAATCAGAGGTATGGAATCATATTACATACATGTGGCTGGTCAGTGCCTCTCTCATAGATGGTGGAGTTGAGGGAGCAGTTCTTGGAGGAAATGGGGGTGAGCCATTATAAGGTGGGCCAGTGCCAAAGGAAGTATCTGTTGTAGCTGAGTCATTTTGGTCTGAGCTCCATTTATGGTTGAAGATTTCTTTACCACTCCACCTCTAACCCCACCAACAGCAAGGTCTTTAGTCCATATACATCAGTGGTAGCAAATAGATCCTTGAAAATCAAGAGGTAAGGTTTAATTTCATGTGCCAGATAGTTCAGAATCTCAGCTTCATCTCAACTTGGAGGAGCTCTGCTATATGGGCATGGTTTTATTGAGAGAAATAGTGTGGCTTATTGGTTATTGAGATGGTCTTTTTAGGTGAATTGGTAAAAAAGCAATAGAATAATTTGGGGCCTCTTTTAAAAATTAGAGGATGAGGCCAAAATTCATTTTTTTCATCCTTGTAGTAGCAGGACATACTGTTGTTGCTGTGTGTATGTTCATTGTGCATGTGTGTATGTTTGTGTATGTTTAGACCTTTTGTCTCCCTAGCTGGTTAACATGTAGCAGAGTGTTAACTGTTGACTCCAAATTCATGGGTTCAAGTTTGAGAAAGCATTCTGCTTAGTATACCTTCTCTGTGCTTCATGGACACAAATTATATCCTTTATTTTAGAAATGCTTGTTATATAAGCAAGAATTTAAGAGGATTTGAATATGTGATTTTGTGTCAAAGTTAATTGATCATTGCTAGAAAAACAACTCTGAGTACATTATCTGTTGAAGGACCAATGATGCCATTAGTATATATGGGACAGCTTTACTCTTCTATCTGTGAATATTATATTGACCTTTTTTGTCTAAATTTGTAGATTTCCTAAATATTATCTATTTTTATTGAGTCCAGAACTATAAAAACTTATATTAGTTAAAACACTTAATACTCTTCTGAATTTTTTTATTTTAATGAATAATATCAATATATACTCTTATAGGACAATACCTATATTCTATAAAGTAAAAAAGATGAATCTATAAATTACAGTGATACATTATTATGAAAATTACTTGTAAAAATATAAATACAATAACCAGAGATACTATTTTAAATGGTTTGTTGAGCCAATTTTTGATGTTCTCAATAATATGTTCTTCCTAGATATATTAATATATTTAAAGCTATCTAATTTTGAGTAAAGGCAGTGCTGCCTTAGATTTCTTACAAAATATTGTATGTGCAAGTAAGGAGAAAGGGAAGGAGACCAGTATTTTACTGAAGACCTTTGTGCCAGGCCTTGTGTTAGTTACTTACAATATGCTTGGAAACAAGGCAGAGGTGGTCCTTATTCTATTGGAGCTTGTAGCCTTGGGAGAGAACAAGTATCAATTAAGTACACATAATGTTCAGGAAAGCAGAGGATGCAGGGCGATGTTAGGGACTATCAGGCAGCCCTTGTAGCTGGGATAGGCAGAAGTTAGAAGGAATGAACATTGAAACTGTTAAACAGGCTTTGATACAACAGTTTTCAATGAGTTGTGCTGACCTTATGATTATTCCTTATAATTAACAAGATCTCAAATGCAATATGATTTCTCATGAAGTAGCTATCTAATTAGAGCTAAGGAAACAACCAAAATGGTATCCCAGATGCTTCCAGATCTTTGAAAGGCACAGATTTCTTGAATGAGGCTGCTTCCCCCAAATATAACTGAACTCTCCTTGTTAAAACACTTGCAGGGAATCACACTTTTTCTCAACTTCTTTTTTTCCCTTCTGCTTTGTTGACTGCTCCTTCTCAGGCTCTCTTCAAGGAGTTCCTCCTCTGTTCCAATTCATACTGGCATGCTGTAGGCTTTGTGTTGATCAGTGGGTCTCAATCAGGGGTGATTATACCCACGGGGGACATTTAGCAATGTCTAGAGACATTTTGATTGTCACTGCTAGTGTGTGTGTGTGTGCGTGCGCGCACGCGCGCATGCCTGTGCACACATGTGCAAGTGTGTGCGCTAGTGGTATCTCCTGGGTAGAGTTCAGGGATGCTGATAAGCATCTTATTGAGTATAGGATAGCTCCCCGACAAAAAATGAAATTATCTAACCCCACGTATCAATAGTGCTGAGGTTGAAAAACCCTTCATTAACTAAACTCTTTACTTAGGTGATCTTATCAAAACCCTTAATATTTAATATCATCATGTGTTTCAAATGCCCAAATTTATATTTGCAATCCGAATCTCTGTCCTTGGCTTCAGACTTGCATATTCAAATATTATTTCCACATCTTTGATTGGATGTCTAATAGACTTTTTATTTTCAAAGCTCAGTTTCTTTATTTCCTTGCATGCCCCTCTCCTCCTTGTAGTGTTCTCTTTTTCTGTTGATGGTACTGATTATTTATCCAGTTTCTCAGGCTAAAGTATAAGGCTTATCCTTGTTTCCTCTCTCTCTTTCATCTTCCAGATCCCATCCAAAGCATCTATTCCAAGTTATCGTCTACTTTCAATACATATATGTCTAATCTAACCACCTCTTATCACTTTTGCCCTAGTCGTAACTCTCTCACTTGCAATACAGAAATACTGATTCTTAAAATAGTAATTAGAGGGAATTTTTAAAGAAACAAATAAAATCTTTTTCTCTCTCTTCTTTAAATCAGATATTTTCTATTGATGTATCTTCAAGTTCATTGACTGTTTCCTCTGTCAACTCTATTCGGCCTTCAAGCCCATCTCGTGGTTTTTTTTTTTTTTTTTTTTGACACAGGGTCTCACACTCTGTCACCCAGGCTAGAGTGCAGTGGCTCAACCATAGCTCACTGCACCCTTGAACTTTTGGGCTTAAGCAATTCTCCTGCCTCAGCTTCCAAAGTAGCTAGGACTATAGGCATGCACCACTGTGCCTGGCTATTTTTTAAAATTTTTTGTAGAGACAGGAATCTCTCTTTGTTCCATAGCCTTGTCTCAAACTCCCAGCCTCAAGCAGTTCTCTTGCCCTGGCCTCCCAAAGTGCTGGAATTATAGGTGTGAGAGACCATGCCTGGACCTATCCAGTGAAATTTTTATTTCATGCATTATTCAGTTACAGAATTTCCATTTTTTTTTCCCCTATGGAGAATCCCTGTCTTATAATTTTTTTCTGAACTTAAGTTCTTTTAACTCATTGAATATAGTCATAATAGCTGTTTTAAAGCCCTTCTCTGTGAATTCTAACATTTGGGTCATCTGAGGTTGGCTTTAATTTATTATCTTATCTCTTGAAAATGAGTCATATTATATTAATTTTTCATATTCCCAGTAATTTTAGATTGTCCCCTGTATACTTTGAATATTATGTTATTGTGACTCTGGATTCTATTGTATTCCCTTAAAGAGTATTGCTATGTTTGTCTTAGGAGAAATTTAAGTAGTTTGGACTCAGAATGACAGCTGTGTCCCTTGGGCAACAACTATAATTTTCATTCTATTCTTTCATCCTTAGTTTGCCAAGAACTAAGCTGCTTACAGGCCACTCCGGTCATGTGAGGTATGGTTCAGGGTTCAGTCAGAGACTTGGGCAGAGTTTACGTACAGAAATTGGGGTTCCCACTCTTTGGCCCTCTTTTGGTAATCCCCCTCCACTTTCTAGAAGCTGTGATTGCTCTCATCTCTGTTTTTCAGGTCCTCACTCCAAAAGGACTTTCAATTTTCTGTTGGAATTTGGGTCACTTTAAACATGGAATGTCCTCAGGCTAAAAGCCGCAGAGATGAGAAATCACCTCATGCTTTTCCCTTCTTCCAAATATTGACTCCCCTCCAGAATCTTTCCTTTTTTGTTCACTCTCTAGCGCTTTCAAGTTTGTTGTATTTTTCCAGAGTTAATAGTTGCTATCTGTAAGATAGCACAGCCATATTGCAAGTGGAACACTTCTTGTTTCTTGGTCGTGTAAAGTTTATTTCCACGTCAGGGCAGGGAACTAGCACAGCCATTAAAAGGGTGTTATTAGAATCTCTGTTTAGTATAAAGTTCCTATGAAGTTCTGGAATATACCATAGAATAAAGTGGAATGGTTTGGTCTGCTATTACTGTAGGGAATATTATTATGTTTCTTTGGCTAGATTTCTTTATATTGTAGGTGATAGAAGAACCTATGGTAGATCTATACTTCACTCTGAGCTGGAAGATGACTACAACATCTGTGAACCTTGCATCTTTGCACCATCTAATTCAGTTTCAGCAGAAGAGAGAAAGATTTGCTCTTCTGAAGGACTCAGCAAATATCTCCTTGTATTTATTTTTTGTTATTGGCTATTTCTAAATCAATCATCATGCCGACAGAATAGGATACTATGTTTTAGCCAATCAGCACTCATCCTTATGTGAACATCAGTCTCATCTAAATAACTTGTATGTGAGTGGGAAAGAGGTAGACTTTCGAAGGAAATTCCAGAAGAGGGAACACATGCTGGCTAACTCTCAGTAGATTCAATGCCACTATCATGATTCTTGCTAAATTCATGTACTTAAGTGGTTTTTATTCTACCAGGATGAAGGATTACGTTTGACTCAGTCAAGACCCTTCTGCTATTGTAACATTTCATGAACTCCTATTTCAGAACATACGGCAAGAAGATATTCTCAGAAAAGTTAAGAGGAGCAAGTTTACCAATATCATTTTTTTCTGCTGTGGTCCTGTTTTCTTCTGGTGAGCATTTGGTATTTCATAAATGCAACATATACTCTGGCAAACCTGACTATAGCTTGATCTCCATGTATTGGTACCAAGGGCCCTTTTCTGTGTCTACCATCAATAAAGCTAGTACAATATGACCATTGTCCTCATAAGAAAAGGAAGGGACATCAGGAGTATGCATGCACACAGAAAGGGCCATGTAAGAACACAGAAGATGGCCATCTGCAAGCCAGGGAGAGACCAATCCTGCTGGCACCTTGATCTTGGACTCACAGCTTCCAGAATTGTGAGAAAATAAAAATAAATTTCTGTTATTTAAGCCATTAGTCTGTGACATTTTGTTATGGTAGCCCAAGCAGAATAACACAGCTCCTGTGTTCTTTTGATATGACCCTAGTAGTTATTTGATAATTTCTTTGCTATCTGGTGGACAAGATGTTTAGCTATGATGTTGTATTATACACTTCATGCCATAGACCTGGAATGAGCCGTTTCTTCAAAAAGCACTTGATTTCTTCTTGAGAGATATGGTATTTCAAGACCATAATCTGGGCATGAGGGATGACCTTTGCTATTTGGTTAGTCATTGTTTCTAGGTCTTATCAGTGAAGACAGGAATTATATACTTTTTAAAGCTAAAATTCTTCATGAGCTCATATTAATATGTCCCGTTCAAATTCAAGATTAATTTTGCTTAACCTCTTCTTTATTATGTCTGTATCTCCTTTCTTCCGCACTAACAATCCTGATTTTCAAGGATGTAGGATAGAATTAGAGAATAGAATTTGAAGATTCCATAACTATTTCTTTGTTTTTTCCCATATTATACTCACTACATTTTCAGAGTAACATGAACTGTAGTTTTCAGTACTTAATCCTATTTCTGTCTTCAGGGGCTTACATTATCTGTACCTTTCTTTAATATTTGCTGTCACTATGTTTCGAATCCTTTCATTCTTTTTAGTTTTTCAAAATCCTTATTTTTCATCTTGTTTCTCTTAAGGCATTATCTTTTTGTGGTTGGCTCTTGTGTTCCTTCTAGTGGGACTTCATTTAGAATTTTTTTCTTTCATCTTTAATTCTTCCCTGAGTACTGTCGCCTCATATCTGGGTTCTGTCACCTCATATCTGAGTTTTCCTAATTCTGATTTATGTTGTTCTTTCATGTTTTGTGCCATTGCCTTTTAGCTTGTTTTCAAATAGTATGGTTACATTTTTGATCTTGGTTTTCTTCAGGGGTGGGCATATCTTTCTAGCATGCTTTCTTTGTCTGTGGGACATTATTTTGTTCCTTATTCTCATCTTTATTATACTAACTCTGTGTGAGATTTGACCTCAATATTTTGTTATCCGTTTTATGTGAAGTTCGTGTTTTTCTGAGCATTTAGATTGAGAGAGGCTTCAGAATAGGTTTTCTAACTTTGAGGAGTTTCTTCTGTTGATTTTGTGTGGTGTCTGAAAATGTGGCCATTTGTTTTCTGAGATTTCCCTTCCTACTTTCTCTATGTCTCTTGGATTCCCATTCTGTGGAATTTTGATTCCACTTCCACAAGTTTCTCTTCTGTGTGTGGTTCTATCCTGCAAAGGAGCCCTACTAGATCTATTTGAGAGTTTAAAGGGGTCAGTACTGGTCTTGTTCATTCATTCTTTTCTATTAATGGGTCTGTTGTACACATTCAATAATTGAGAGGGCAAAATGCTCCTGGTTTCAGCTGCTGTAGTAGTCCCGCCTTATCCATAGGGAATATGTTCTAAGACCCCCAGTGGATGCCTAAAACTTTGGATAGTACCCAAACACCGTACTGCTGCCAATGGGAATATGTTTCTGTTCATGTCTTCCACCCACAAATTGAATACCTTCTTCACCTTAACTAAGGATTTATCACACACTGTGGCCATAACTTTTCCAGTGTGAGGTGCAACAGCAAAACTAACACGGATTTCTTTTTCCTTCATCACAATTTCATGAATAAAAGATTCAAAACTATGTCTTAGCAAATTTGACATACGGTGTTTTTTTCTTTCCTTATTAAGTCAAGAATTTTCAAAAAAAAAAAAAAGAACTTTCACCCTTTTGCTTAAGGAAGGCAATTTATGTCTTGTCTTTGGCATATCTGAATTGTTATCATCCCTATTCTTGTACTTTGTGGCCATTATTAATTAAAATAATAGTTACTTGAACACAAGCATTGTGATACCACGACAGTTGCTCTGATAGCTGAGGTGGCTGCTAACTGACAACTGACAGGAGCATAGACAGCTGGAAAATGCTGGGCAACAGGATGGTTCATGCCCCAGGTGGGATGGAGCAGGATGATGTAAAGTTTCATCACACCACTCAGAACCACAGCTATGGATTGTTTATTTCTGGAATTTTTCATTTAGTATTTTCACATTGCGATTGACCACGAGTAAATTGAAATTGCAGAAAGCCAACCGGTGGATAAGTGTGGACTACTATATTCTTAAATCAGTCTGCTGTGCTTTCTGTGAATTTTGTTCACTATTTTGGGGTTCTCCTGTTCTCAGGTCCTTCAGATATTACTCTTTGCTTCTTTTTTCTTCCTCCTGCCCTAATTCTGATACTGTGAATATCTTGTGGTTGTTGCTGATTTCTCCCCATCCAGTTTGCATTTTGAAGTTTGTGGGAATGTCATAAAAATACACTACATGGTAGATGTTTGCCACAATTTCTTATGCTAGAGAACAGAAAGAAAGACATATTACGTATTAATCAATACTGCTGCTTCTGGGTGAGAAGTCAAGAAACACCCCCACAATTCTGTTTGAAGGCTCCTTCTGTGAGGAGCCTACTGTTTTATTTTAAATTTGTTTTGTTTTTAGTACTTTATTATTTGCAGAGTTTGATTTTACTGTTTAAAAACATGACTGTTAATCCTGAGTTGTGTACTCGTGCTCTTTCATAGTGTTCTGGGATCATGCCATGTTTCTTGAAGCCAGACTTTGAAATCTCTTTAAGGTACGTCTTGTTATCATGTAGTATCTGTGTTCACTCTAGCTTTCCTTTCTTATGATGCCTGTTCTATTTACAACAGGAGAACTGCAGCCTGGGCCTTTTATCAACATACATCTTAGTATGTCTTTTGTGCTTTTACTGTGGACAAAATGTAAGATATGGTTCTTTCCCTGAAGATTTTGTTTAGTTCATCTTGTCTGTCTTTTGGACTGAGATAGTAAGCTAGGGAACTGGTTTCTTGTTCACTCTTTTCCTTCTCCACTGTCACTCCAAATCTTAGTTAAGCATCTTGTAGGTAACATTGATGAAAATATGCCAGTTAGAGATAAGTAAATCTTTGAATTATAGTCCTAATTTGGTTTGAGATAAATGGGATAATGCATATACATGGCAGATTTTTAACTATTGGTTTAATGAATGAAAATTGAGTGTTTTATGATATATTAGGCAATGTGCTAGGCAATGAGGTTATAATAATGAACAAAAAAATCCTCCATTTGGAGCTTTATAGTATAGGTTGGGGAACTAATTATTTACTCATCACATTAAAGAATATAAAGTTGCAACCATGATAAGTGCAATGGAGAGGTCTATGGCCCTCTAGGAACATGTAATAGGGACTTGAGCTGTCTGAGAGGTTAAGGAAAGTTTCCCATGGGAAGACCGAGTGAAAATCTAAAGAAAAATAGATGGGAATGTGCTAGGTGAAGGTGTGTGTTTGCTGCCTGGATGCATAAATATAGGTAAGACAAGGATGTCCCAGACAGAGGGAAGAGTGACGTGAATGTCTCTGTGGCAAGAGCCTGGTGAACAGAGGGAACTGAAATGAGGCCAGAGTATAAAGGAGAGAGTACAATGGCCGATGTTACTGGAGATATGTCTGGAGGGGGATGAAGAAAAGGGGGCTTACAATGTGGGACCTTGTTTAGGAATGTGGTCCAACAAATGGTGTTAGGTATTTGAATTCCAACAAGATATTTGCAATGACTTATTATCATCATCATCATCATTCTTTTTATTCCATAGCACTCTTTCCCACACTAAATATGGTTATATACTTTAATATTTATTCAGTGGGTCTTTTCCCCAATCTCTATTATTGCTCTTTTCTGAATGCTCATTCCTCAATCTTTTCGTTTAGGAATAAAGCTGAGAAAATAGCTTTGTTTTCTTTTACTCCATTTTACTTTTTGAAGTAGAATTTGCTTTTGTACAACTTTAGGCAAAATAAGTGAAAAACAATTGCCAAAATGTTACCTACTGTGACACAAATATTTTATGCTTCTAAGACTTTGTAAAATGCTCAAATTGTCATTTGTTATTTGTCTAACTTAAACTAAAGCCAAAATTATTAGAAATTTTGCTCTCCTATGTTGACAAGAAGCTCAGAGTGATTTAAAAAAATTTTTTTTTTTTTTTAGACAGAGTCTTGGGCTAGAAGTGCAGTGGTGTCATCATAGCTCACTGCAACCTCAAACTCCTGGGCTCAAGAGATCCTCTTGCCTTAGCCTCCCCAGTAGCTGGGATGTCAGGCGCATGCCATGACACCCAGCTAATTTTCCTATTTTTAGTAGAGACTGGGTCTCACTCTTGCTCAGGCTGGTCACGAACTCCTGTGCTCAAGTGATCCTCCTGCCTCGGCCTCCCAGAGTGCTAGGATTACAGGTGTGAGCCACCGCACCTGGCCAATTTCAAATGTTTTGACCTTACCTGAAATCAACTTCTGGAAATATGAGACCTGAGGCCAACTCTGTGAAAGAGCAGGAGGAGCTGGAAAGAGGTGGCTGCCTCGTGTATGCATTTGTGTGTGAATGCACATGTATTTTACTTTTGCTGATTTAAAATTGGTTGATGAAGAGCTAACGTGGGAACTGTGACACTTCCTAGATGTTAAGTGCCACAACTCTTCTCCCTATTCTAAAATAAAGGAATAACTGTATTATTTAGGCCATGTAAATAAAATTGTCCTGAGCTTTACATAAAATCTAGATAGGCTTGGAATGCTCTGGGGCTCACACCATGGTGCTCTGTTGGGGTTTTCCTCTTTAGGCACTAACTGTTGTGTGCTTCACACCTTTTCCTCTTTTCCTCTAGCATATATTCTGTGGATGAAGGTGCTTTCCCTGGGTCTCAATCCAGGAGGAGAGTGGTTAATCATACTAGCAAATGTGGTATTTTTTGTAACTACAACTCTTAAATATGTGTAATAACTTTACATTTCACAGGACCTAAAAAGTGTTTTTCATATTGGGAATTGTCTCTAGCCAGCTATGTAGTGAATATAATTTTGGATACTGGGTTTGGGCCCATGGGGGCCTCAATCCCCCATTGTGTCATTATTGCAGAGATAGCTTATTCCATAAGAAGCACAAATATGATGGGAGCTGAGAAAGCAGGTGAACTTTTTTGACCTTTATTTGATATGTAAAGTTCAATATCATTTCCTCAGGAAAAATAATTGCTTTAGCCCCTATAAATCTCTAATATATTTAGAATAATTTTGGCTAAATTAATAAAATAAGTAAAAAAGTTTTAACTTTCCCTGATTTAGCTCTGTACTTACATAATAGTTAATTTACTTTCTCTTGAGTGGGCATACTTAATATTTGGCCAAGAAGTTAATAAAATATTTAAGCAGAGTTATGGTTTAGAATATTTTGTTCATGGTTTTGTTAATGAACAATAGATAAACTTTCTTATGGCAAGTGGTGTAGTAAATCAATTCTTCACATAGAACATGAACCCTTTGTGTACAGGGCTGATCATAATGCCTGGTATGTAACATGTAATGTTTATTAAATGGACAGATAATCACTCTCAAAAATATTATGTGTGTTCCAGGACTTGACCTTCAGGTTTGCATATCCAAAAAACCTACATGTTGCACCAGGAAGATGGAGGAGAGATATCAAATTGCAGCCCACCAAGATATGCAGCAGGTGCTTCAAACATCCAGCTCTACATTAAAGTTTCTAATATCTCGAAATGCAGCTGTTTTTCAAGGTAAATGTATCTTCAGTTCTGAAAATAAGGATCAGCTTTGTTATATAATTTGCTTATGATGGTTATACTGGTAAACTTGAATGGGTTCATTTCCTTGTATTTACATATTATTCTGGTATAAAATGAAATTTTAGCTTTTTCTAACCTTCAAAACTTGTTTCTGAGGTCATCCTGGGGAT
>NW_012143079.1:135391-137566 GCF_000956105.1 Propithecus coquereli | reverse complement strand
GATGATTATTTGTCATGAAAATGATATTTTTGTTTACATATATGTATGAAATATGTATTTAGGAGGTAAATGGGCAGTGAGTAGATCTGTCTGTGCGGAACACAAAACAGGGAATTTGTGGTTGTCAGTTGTATGCTTGAAAAGGTGAGCTGAACTTACATTGAAGAAAACTTAAAATGTCACCTCGAGTTTGACAGAATCATTACAGAGTTTTTTATCGATACATAACACTTTACATATTTATGGGGTACATGTGATATTTTGTTACATGAATAGAATGTGTAATAATCAAGTCAGAGTATTTGAGGTATCCATCACTCTGAGTATTTATTATTTCTATGTGTTGGGAACAATTCAAGTTCTCTCTTTTAGCTATTTTGGAATACACATTATGTTGTTGTTAAGTACAGTCACTCCACCCTCCTGTCAAATAATAGCACTTATACCTTTCCTCTAATTGTATGTTTGTACCCCTTGACTTACCTCTCTTCCTTCCCCCATTAAATATTTTTAAAGAGGGAAGCTTCCTTATGATTTCTCATCTTTTAATGTCAAAGCTAAATATCTCAAGGTAAGAATACAGGACTGAAGAAGATCATGACAAATGTAACTTGCTTTTTATTTTTATTTTTTTTTTAGAGACAAGGTCTTGCTCTGTTGCCTAGGCTGGGATGCAGTGGCACAATCACAGCTCACTGCAGCCTTGAGCTCTTGGACTCAAGCAAATCTCTTGCCTCATCCTCCCTAGTAGCTGGGACTACAGGTGCATGCCACCACACCTGGCTAATTTTTTAATTTTTTTGTAGAGACAGGGTCTCACTATTGCCCAGGCTGGTTTCAAACTCCTGGCCTCAAGCGATCCTCCCACCTTGGCCTCCCAGAGTATTGGGATTACAGTAACCAGCCTTTTTAGATAGCAGCATTAATTACATAGGTGAAACAAAGTGCCAACAGTTACTAACACATAGGCACTTGATGTTAGTTAACATTTACTTTTGTCTTCAAAGATACTGTAACAGACTTTTCACATATTCTTTGACAGATTGATCAAGATAGAACACATTAAGTTCAAAATGTTGTGAAACCTGGAATATTTAGACTTTTAAGATGGGTTGAGGCTACTGAAAACTTTAGTAATAACCATCTCAGTAGTAGAAATACATGTAAAGGTATAAGATTGTCTCTGTCTACCAAAGTGTCAGGTAATTTAGTGAAAACTCTTGTTATTTTCTGTTTAATAAATTATGCCTGTTGTATTCAATAGGTTGTGCTGTTTATTGAAAAATGAATTATAAAAACTAAAAGGGTAGAGATATTCTTAAATATGATTTGTTATAATAAATTATCATTTTCTCTCTTTGTGGAATGTCAAGTTTTATTTAATAATCATGAGAAAGCAAGACAAATTTAGAAGAAATTTGCTTAAAGGCTAACTTTACTGGAACCAAATTCTCTTACAAGAGTATCCATTTTTAATTTATTGAATAGAATAAGTAGCCTTAGGCTTATTTACATAAAAACAAGCTTAAATATTTGCTAGAAGCAATGAGAGATCACATTTCCTATATCATAACTCAGCAGGTTACTTTATTAATAAGTAAAATGCCCTCCATCTAGTTTCTGTGCAATTAAAATACCTGAAAACAATTTGAAGTCTTTATTTTTATAAGAAAGAAGCCAACACATTTTATTAGGAAACTTAGTCTGCTTGAGAGAAATTTTTAATAGAGAAATCAATTCACTTCTCAAATGATGCAAGTAGATTTTGATCTTTTCGTTTTCAAATATTTCATTTATATTTTTTCCTTCAACAATATCGACCTGTCTTTTTAGTGATATTGTGGTTATAAAAGACATTGGGGCTGGGCACAGTTGCTCACCCTGTAATCCTAGCATTTTTTTTTTTTTTGAGACAGAGTCTCTCTCTGTTTCCTTGGCTAGAGTGCCGTGGCCTCAGCCTAGCTCACAGCAACCTCAAACTCCTGGGCTCAAGCGGTCCTTCTGCCTCAGCCTCCCAAGTAGTTGGGACTACAGGCATGCGCCACCATGCCCGGCTAATTTTTTATATATATATTTTTAGTCGTCCAGCTAATTTTTTTCTATTTTTTGTAGACAGGGTCTCACTATGTTGCTCAGGCTGATCTCAAACTCCTGGCCTCAGGCAATCCTCCCACC
>NW_012143079.1:123391-134216 GCF_000956105.1 Propithecus coquereli | reverse complement strand
TTTCCTATTTCTTTCAACTTCAGTTATGTTCACATGTTTCTAAAATATATGGTAGATACTAAATCTTTATTTTGGAAAATTTCTATTTTTATATATAGCATTTAAGAAAATGAACACTATTGCAAAATCTGAGTGGTAAATGTTATTTAGAACAGGAATGGTGTAACATTTTTGTTTTACGATTTCATTTTCTTGGTCAATTAATTTTTATTCATTGATCAGGAGTACTTGAAAGATTGACAAGCTAGTCACTGTCTTGGGTTGGAATGTTAGATTCAGAAATTTAATAAAAAAATACATCCTCTTTTTAATGAAATATAGAAATATGCTCAAAATTAAATATCTTATTTTGAAAAGTAAGTGAATGAGAATGAGAATATGAATATAATTTGTGGATTTTTCTCTTTTGTGTTAACAGATACCAGCTACTATAAACTGTATATCTAGTATATAGATTAAAGTATACATGCAATTAAAGTATATATGCATATATATATTGAAAAGACACAGGATATAGTTAATATTTGAACATATTAATGTATAGCATGGTAAATAGGTTTATATAAATGTTATAATGTCAAGCACGGAGTACATTAATCTTATTTTGTTCACTTTAGCTATGTTTACAGAGGTGGATAGTTAGTCCTTGGAAGGGTAAAGGAATAATGCTTTTTCCAACACTAAGAATTCCTTGATTGAGGAAAAGAAAGCAGGTAGCCTTAGGCTGGCAGTGTTGGGGAGACTTGTTTGTTGCACTCTCCCTCTAGCACTTAGAGCATGTACTCAGCAAATGTAATTAAATGAACTATATGAATAAATTAGTGGATGAATGGTATTGAGCAAGAAGATAGTTCTGAGATGAAATGAGAGATTCCCTCTGTCCCTCCCTCCCTTCTTCTCTCTTCTTCCTGCCTTCCTTTTTTTTCTTTATTTCTCTATTGATGCATTTAATATATCCATTGAGCACCTACTAGGTGCCAGCACTATCAGGTGCTTAGATTGTACAGAGTGTCCAAGTATTAAGTGTATTTTGTTTTTATTGGCTCCTTCAGACTTGTAATATGCCAATATGATTATTAATTGCTTAATTTATAAACTAGAAAGGAGCACATTATAGTATTTCTGTTAATGGCATTCCAAATGTGATTGTACTTTTTCCCCCTTCAGTTTTAGGCAGCCCATTGTTTAATGTGTTATCTCATATAGCAGCTATCAATGCAATTGGGCTTTATCCAACTGTCCTTTATCTCTGAAATATTAAAAAT
This sequence comes from Propithecus coquereli, assembly GCF_000956105.1. Taxonomy (NCBI): domain Eukaryota; kingdom Metazoa; phylum Chordata; class Mammalia; order Primates; family Indriidae; genus Propithecus; species Propithecus coquereli. The sequence goes on along the minus strand of NW_012143079.1, from coordinate 132,951 downwards.
TATTTCTTTTGAATCTATGTCAGCATGCTGCTATTAATTGTGAAAAATGAGTAATTTTCCTGTAGTCTAGATAAAAGTTGCAAGAGCTTAAATTACTTTTCAGCTGGAAATACAGCTTACTTACTTTGCCTGAACTGTTATCAGTAGTGGAAAAAATATTAACTAGAGACTTAAGATCATATTCCCTTTACAAATTTATGTTTTAAACTATAAGAAGTAAACTTCAAGTTGTTTCAATTCTGACAGATAATAGTTACGATAATATCACCTATAGCTGTGGTAATCTTGCCTAGCAAGCACTGTCACTTGCTCATAACAGGCTAAACAATTCTTTCTTGATTTTATATTAAACACATTTTCAGTTAAATCATTTTAATGTGAGAACTGTACATTTATTGCCTAGAAGATGAGTTGATGTGTAATTAGATATTTATCATTTTGTTATTTTTATATTAGTTTATTTTTTATTTTTTAAAGATGGAGTCTTTCTGTGTTTCCTAGGCTGGCCTCAAACTCCTGGGCTCAAGTGATCCTCCCACCTCCAACTCACAAGTAGCTGGGACTACAGGCATGTCTATATTAGCTTAATCTTACTTTTGCATAGGAGATCAGTGAGATGATGCTTGAAAGCTACCTATGTGTTGAGTAAAGGGCAGGACATCTGGAATATTACAACTAGGTATGCTTTTGAGATCAGTCTGTCTATATCATTCATCTATTTAATTTGATTTATAAAATTCTTTTTTATAGATATGTGACATTTATCCATCCTCTTGCTCATGGACATTTCAATAACTTCCAATTTATTTTTGTACTTACTATGTTGTCGGAAACATTCTTGATCATGTCTCCATGGGTACATGTTTCTCTAGAGTTTATACAGAGAAGTACAATCGTGGTTTATAGACTATGTGTATTGTTAATTTTATTAGATACTTACTGAAATTGCTCTTCTAAGTAGATAAATCAATTTAAACTCCCACTAGTAGTTTATGTGCTGTCATCATTTCACATCCTTTCCAAAACTTAGTATTGTCACAATTTAAAAAGTTTTGCTGAACCGATAGTTATGAAGCAATATCTGATTTTCAAAATGTGCGGTTCCCTGATTACTTGGGAGTCTTAATGTCTTTTGTCATGAAGTTGTTTATTTTGTGTGTATTTAATTTCCCTTATGAATACTTCATGTGAACATGCATACAGACCTAGAGGATATGTACCATGTTACATTTTGTATGTATTTAAATTTTTTCTAGGCACAGATATCACCTTGGATTTCCAAATCTTAAAGTTTTAATTAAAATAATTCAAATTTCTTTCTACATACAATAGAAATCCAAGCTTCCTGTAAGGTTTCTGCACACTGTAAGGCTTGCAGTCACATGGTTATTCCTACCTCTGCTCCCCTGCTTTTTTTTATTTGCTGTGTTCTCTTTCCTATCATATTAACTCAATAAGAATTTTTTTTCTTAATTTCCAGCTCCACAAACACACATACTTGCATACACACTTACCTTGATATAGGAATGAAATAAATTTTATGACATAGTGGTGATAAAGGAAGACAAAGTCTAAAGATCACGAATGATTTCAAATTTAACATCAGTTTCTGTGTTTGCAAGTCTTTCAGCACCTTATCACGAATACACAAAGCCACCATCCTTATGCCATTTTTTCTGGCCCATAAACCTCCCACTGTCTTGTGTGATACTCTCCTCTCTAGATGGCGAGACAATATATCTTCTAGTAATATATCTCCATCTGTTCTCTATATTCGAATGTATCTTCTTACATTTATTATATGAGCACAGAAATATTAAATAACCACCATATATGTCAGAGGGTGAATGTAAACTGAGTAGTACTTTTTGATCACTTTGTTGTCTATTAGATGATATTTTGGGAGCAATGAATTTCCCAAGTCAAACATACAAAGCGTAGTGATCTTTTACAAAATATATACAAGATATATAATTTATTTTTAGTATTAGTTAAATTGATTACATTTTATATTTTCAAATATTAATTTTTATAATATTAGTAATCCATAAAAGAAGTAAACAATTATTAGCTTCTTTACAGCAAAGCTGATTTATCTTAGGAGTATTTACTTCTAAACGCAATCATAGTCTATAAAGTTAATCAGGAATTTTTCTAAGACCTCAAATGAATTTTATTTAAATGACTTTTTTTATTTTTCTTATGACTAGATAAGGAAAAAATAAAATCAGCTGAATTACAAAAGCATTTTTCAAAATATTGCATAGAAATACAACTCAAAGGAAAATTGTAATATAGCTATTGTGTGGTATGACACTCATTTTGTAATTCAGTATTTATGAATTCTTTTAAAAATCCTTTACCTTACAGAACAAAGTTTATCATTATATTAATAATGATATTTAAAACTTGCTTGCCGGGCAGGCATGGTGGCTCATGCCTGGAATCCTAGCACTTTGGGAAGCCGAGATAGGAGGATCACTTGAGGCCAAGAGTTCAAGACCAACCTGAGCAACATAGTGAGAATCTATCTCTACAAAAAATAGAAAAATTAGCCTGGTGAGGAGGCATGTGCCGCAGTCCCATCTACACAGGAGGATGAGGCAGGAGGATCGTTTGAGCCTAGGAGTTTGAGGTTGCAGTGAACTATGATGACACCACTGCTCTCTAGCCTGGGCTATAGTGTGAGACCCTGTCTCAAAATGAAAACAAAAAAACCGCCAAAACTCCCCAAAATTTACATGCTGCAAAAAATGAAATTTATGGTCTTTTTGTTTTCTAGTTTAGCCCTATGCACTTAATATCTGAATATGACCATTTGTTTTTTGCCAACTATGTCAACTTGTATGTTTTGTGAATGTATGTCTTAGAATTAATGTTTCTGTAAAGTAATACAGTAAAAAGTTTTAATATTGAAAGTAGGGTATTTCCCTATTTATAAGAGAGTAGTAGAAAGACAAAGATTGAGGGATAATTTGAATATATCTAAATATATTTTATGTGAAGAGCAAAATTATAGTAAAAGTGAGTAGTAATCTTATGAATTATTTCTATTCTATTACTAGTATAAATTTTGTGAACAAGTTTTGTTGAAATATATCTTGATGTACAACATTACTTACCAATTTTTCTGATAGGACATGTTTTAATAGTTGTTTTTGTGTCAACATATTTAGTTTCAGGAAGCATGACTTACCCCTGTTAAATATGCAATGGAACTAATTAGTTAAAAAAATAACATTGTCAATATTTTGAGAACTTACAGTTTTATGTCTCTTAAGACCCTACAAAATTTTATCTAAGTTGGTTGATGATCATTTTGCTTTAATTAGTTTTACAGAAAAGATAAAATAATGACACTATTAAAATATTAAGCAATTATTTTCAAACTCAATAATGTATCTATTTTCACCCTTTACTGATTATCTCATGACAGTTTATCATGTGCAACATTTCAACATAGTTGTTGTGTGCCATGTGTCACATGACATTTTGTTCTCCCGTCTGCCTTGTTGTCAGAGCACTACATTTTTTGGGTGACCACCCTCAAGGACAATGTTCTTAGGGGCGGTGAACGCTGTTGCAGCTATAGGGGATGACATGAAATGGAATAGAAAGTGTGTATATGGTTTGAAATAGCTTTTGTCAGAAATGGGGAAGGATATAACCAAAAGCCAGTTAGAGGGCTAACATTGGACACAACTAATTAGTAGTAAAACCAGTATGCATGATGGTGTGATTGATTTTGTTTTTACCTTTTTTCAGTGCCCAGGGAGCATAAGTAGAGCAGTGATGATACATGGTTGAGAAGGTACAGTGAAAGTTACAGGTGATAGGAGATCCATTAGTGCATCCAATAAATATTCATGGGGCAACTTGTATGTGCCAGCACTGTTTTAAGTGCTTGGATGTATCAGTAAATGAAACAAAGATCTGTGTCCTGGTAGTTTGCATTTTAGCCATGGAAGATAGAAAATAAACAAACAAAATACAGATGCAAGTTAGAATCTATCAAATGCTTTGGAGAAATATATAGAACAGGGCGAGGGGGATGGAAGTACTGGAGGGTTTCAATTTTAGATTGAATAGTCAAGGAAAGGTGACATTTCAGCCAAGATTTGAAGAAAGGGAAGGAGTTAGGTATGTGGATATCTGGGAAAAACACATTCCAGGGAGATGGAATAGCCCTAAGGTAGGAGCGGGCCTCAGGTGTCAAAGGAATAGTAACAATGATGCCAGCCTGGCTGGAGCCCAGTGGATGATGTGGGGGGTGATTGCAAAGGATATCACAGAGGCAACAGGGGGCAGATCTTATGGGGCCTCTTAGGCTTTAGTTTTACCACAGGTATGGTTTGATTTCAAAATAATTACTCTGTCTAGTTGTTATCTAGTCTGTCATAGCCTGTAAAGGGGCTTTGGTGGACCTAAGAAGCCCAGGTAGGAAGTTATTGCAATAATCCAGAAGAGACGTCATGGTGATGCTGACCTGGGTGTTGGCAGTGGAGTGGTAAGAAGTGGTCAGATTCTGGATACATTATGGTCAGTAGTGGCCGCTGGACATAGTAGAAAGTGAATTGAAGCCAAGAGAGAGGCCTGATTATGGTAAAATATATCAAAGTCGTGTCTGTAGGGTCGATGCCTGAAGTGTAGTGGAGTTAAAGAGAAGGGCAGGCTATGCTGTGGGTTTCCACATTGACTCTGGAATCTCTGAGTCTGTTGGTAGAGTTGGAGTGAGACAACTGTGACCTCTTGCCCCAAAGTTCTCAATGAAAGAAGGACGTTGGTTGGTGTCAAAGGGACTCAGGAGGCTCCAGTGGAGGCTAATCTTTGACACTGGGTAGAATAGTAATAGTCTGAAGGACCCAGGAGAGTTCCAATGTCTATCTTTTATCTGGCTCTGTAAAGTGATAGAAATGTTGTTTCTGTAATAAAATATATCTAGATATGAAAATAAAATTAATTTTGATAGGATAACTCATGACTCTACACAATGAAATTTTGCCAATATTTAGCATAGTTTAAAAGTGAAGGGCTTTATAAAGAAATAAATTATACAAATAAATAAAATTAACTTGAGTGAAATTTATAATAAACTGAGCATTGAAGGGGAATACATACAATGAGACAACATTGAATAAAGTTACATAATCAAAATCATGACTTTGTATATGAGAAATATATTTTAAACTTATTTTAACTGTAAAAGATATAACATGATTACATAAAAGTTGGAAATAAAATACTTTATTAGTCAATAGCTCTGTTAGCAAATAAGGTTTTGTGACAAACTTCAGGCTCTTGGCACTCAATTTTGAAGTTCTTGGTGGTAATTCTCACACGTTTGCCATTTTTATATGAATAAACAATGAATTAAATTCTGTTTTCCAAGAAATATTAAAAGTTATCAATCATTTAAATAATGTCTTTTTATAGTGTGGCAGTCAATGAGTTAAGACATAGGAAAAAAATCTGTTTATAGCACATATGTCTTTTTATTATATCATTTCTTATCTAGTTAGAAATATTTGCAGTTTATGTAACTGGCATTACTGACAAATTTGGAAATCTTAAGTGACATAATTTGTTATAAAGTGTGAAATACATTTTATTAAAAATGTGGTAGCTTTCTTAATATTTAAGCTCTTTTTTTCTATAGCCTTGGGGGGAGAGCAGATTAAGATGAAAATATTACACCATCATCCATAATATTTAATTGGTAAAGTCATAAGATAAAATGGAAAATAAGGTACCTCTCTCACTTCAGACAAATAGAGGACTTAAATTTTAGAACCATTTCTCAATGTAACTGTTCATGATGGGAAATTATCCATGCGTATCTATCTCTATGCTTTTAACATAAAATATATCTAACAATAAATGCAATACAGATGCTATAGATTTTAAGCAGAAGGCAAAGGGCTTGAAATGGCATCTCAAGATCCAGAGAGTTATGATACTAAATAAAGGGTAATTGTTGGATAGCTATGCTGCACTTATTTTATTACAGGGTAATTCTGCCTCTGGGCTAACTTTTGAATAAACAAAGATAGTTGAACTTTTGCACCTTAAAGGATATTGTTCTCTTGTACTATTTGTTTGACTTCATCCCCTCAGGGTATGGACTTGACTTGAATGTTAACTTAGGAAACATATTCAGTATTATCTTCCTTAAATAGGAATAAATTGAAGATACTCCATAATAGAACAAACATTGGTATTTGTTGTGGGAAACATTTGTTATTGAGATAGGGAAGGCAATGCGCTTAAGAGTTTAAGGACAAGGCTCTAGAGTTAGAGGGTCAGGGTTTGGATACTATCTCAAGACTTGCTATGTGGACCTCAATTTCCTTGCTTATAGAATGGAATAATAATAATAATACCACCTTGTAGGCTGCAATTAATGAGGATTAATTGAGATAACCACCTGTGTGGGCTTCTTAGGTCCACCAGAGGCCCTCTATAGGATATGACAGACTAGATAACAACTAGATAATTATTTTAAACTCAAACCACACCTATGGTAAAAACTAAAGCCTAAAAGGGCTTTAAGATCTGCCTGTAAGATCTGCCCCCTGTTGCCTCTGTGATATCCTTTCCAATTACCCCCCATATCACCCACTGGGCTCCAGCCATGCTGGCATCATTGTTACTATTCCTTTGACACCTGAGGCCCGCTCCTACCTTAGGGGTATTTAAAGTACTTAGCATGATAGCATGGTGCCTGGTACATAGTATACACTCAGCATATGTTAGTTATTCTTCTTCTTTTATTTGTGGAGCATATTTTTCCCCCAATATTTGACAGGCAGTAAATATTTCGTGGCAGAAATTGGCTAATGGCTTCTCTGTAAGTGGGTTATGAGGAATGTTATGAAGTCAATTGTTACCTTATCAGAAGTGCTACAGGGGCCAGGTGGGAGAAGGGCCTTGGTGATCCAAAGGCCCCTTCTTGGATTATTGTGCCCAATGGGGTTGCCAAGAGTCACACTGCAAGTGCTTTGGTTATGGCCAAACATTCTCTTTAAATTTGTAAAGACCAGCCATTGAGAAAAATTACTGGTGAATAATAATAATTGGTACGTTTTAAGGCAGATTTTTCTACTGCCCAGTTGGTAATCAAATGAAATTTCAAATTTTATTAAATGGTATTAAATTGCTGTGTTCTGACTCTCACTGTAATAGAAACTAACATGATTACTAAAATATAAGGTTTGACTAACAGAACAATACAAAGGGAAAGAGTCCATGGGAAATTATTCAATGTCTGGATTAACAAATGCTGTAATATTATTAGTATCCTTCTCCAAATGAGAATATCTTTATATAGAAGAGGTTTTAAATTTTTGATACCACTGATTCATTTGGATTGCATCCTGAGATTTTAACAAAGCCAAGACTTTAGATTATACATTTGTGAGTTATTAGATAGCATCGCTAAATTCAAATAAGTCCTTTTCACTACAGCATGGGATAAATAAACGCATGGCCCTCAGGGCAATGTGAAAGGTTTTGTGAATAGTATAATAGAATATGGCATAAAACTTAACCTAAGATTTCACTGAATTACTTTGAAGTCTAGTGTTTATTAAGACAATTTTTTATTTTGGTCCAAATGTTGCTGATCTTTGTTTCGCAAAATTATGTAACTATCTAATAGGTGCATTTCTCACCTGCTGAAAAGATGAAATGTTATTGTTGCTTATCTGCAAGACATTGTAGAGGGTTTTCTCTCTACATGAGGAAAGACTGTGGAGAGAGAGAGGCCCTTAAAACTCTGGAGAGTATAATTTGAGAATCCTCTTTTCAAATTATACTTAGAAGAGTGGGGCAAAGGTATATATTGATTCAAAAAGTAATGACAAATGCTGTGTTTATATTCTGATTTTTAGTGTGCTTACATACTAGCTGTAGTCCTAGGGCAATGCTTTAGGATGATCTAGGCCAACTGCTTAATTTTTTTTTACTACAAACCTTCAAAGTAGATTTAAATGAAATTATCTATGTATTTGGCAACTCCTACTCAATATATTTAGTATATTTGTTTTAATGAAATCATGTATTTTGAATGAAGATTGAGAATATATTTAACAGTTGGTACAGCTATTTTAGTAAGCAGTTTGACAGCACTTAGTTAAATATATATTTTCTACTAGTTATATACAGTTGTCACTTGGTATCCATGGGAGATTGGTTCCAGGAACCCCTTAGATGCCAAATCCACAGATGCTTAAGTCCTTTAAATAAAATGATGTAGTGTTTGCATATAACCTACTCACAGCCTCCTATATACTTTAAATCATCTCTAGATTACTTATAATACCTAATACAATGCCTATACATCACTTCCTGTGTGTGGATTCAACATAGCACTCAGTATGCGGCAAATTCAAGTTTTGCATTTTGGAGCTTTGTGGACTTTTTTCCTCTGAATAATTTAAATCCACAATTGCTTAAATCCACAGATGCAGAATTCACAGATTTGAAGGGCTGATTGTATATTGGAAATTTTTTTAACAGATCATTAAGAGACATGTATTAATACAAAAATGTTAATTGTAGTGTTTGTCTGATAGCTGGGAGTTGAGACAATCTGGGTTTCTGTAATTGAGGAAAGGTAAGGAAAATGCACAGAAAATGCATTATGAAATAGTATGTATCATTAGGAATGATAGACTGGATGCATATACAGTTACATGGATAGACTTCAAAAACAGACTTGTGTCTAGAAAAGAAGAAAAAGAATGAGGTATATAGCACAATACCATATATATATCTTAAAGATACATGTACAGAGCAATTATATGTATTTTACTAGAACATGTAAAAATAAAAGTTCACATTAAGCACATTAGAATGATTGCTTAAGGATATATGATTGTATAATTTACCATCAAACCTCATAAATTTTAATAGAGATGAGGTATGCTAAGAATAGTTAGAAAGAAATTGAAAGTTAAATACTTAGTTAAAATCTAACAAAACGTAAAAAATCTGTGTGCTGAAAATGCTGATGAAAAAAAATCACAGAATTTAAATAGATGGAGAGACATATCATGTTCATGAATTGGAAGACTCAAAGTAGTAAAGCTGACAATTTCACCAAAATTACTCTTTAAGTGTAACATAATTTCTATCAAAATCCTAGAAGACATTGTGTAGATATAGTCAAGCTTTTTCTGACATTTATAGGGAAAGGCATAGCACCTAGAATAGCTAAAACAATTTTGAAAAAGAAGTGGGAAGAGAATCACTTTACTTGATAATAGGCTTACTACACAGCTGCAGTAATTAAATACGTGGCATTGGTAGAGGGATAGACATATAGAACAGATTAGAGAACCCCAAAACAGACTCACACAAATATGCCTGACTGATTTTTGAGAGGTTCAAAAACTATTCAATGGAGGAAAGATATCATTTTCAAGAAATTGTGTTGAGCAATTGGACATTCATAGGGAAAAAGTATTCATAAATCTAAATCTCAAACTTTATGCAATAATTATCAAAACATAGATTATATAGTTTATGTAAAATTATAAGTTTTTTTCTTTTTTTTTTTT
>NW_012143079.1:121003-122871 GCF_000956105.1 Propithecus coquereli | reverse complement strand
AAGTCTGCAGTATTAAAAGGAGTTGTGTGTCTAACTTAAGCATGAGATCTCTTTCCAGTAAGGGGTATGGCAATTGGGAAGCACTAGAAAAGAATGAGCAAAGACCTGATATCCCAGCAAGCAGAGAAGTTATGCAGCATACAGGGGTTTTTTATTTTTATCTCTAACTTCAAGGATGGAGATAGGGGAGGGAAGTAGAGGTCCCAAAAATTCAGGAAGAGCAGGATAAGTGCCTCTGGTATTCATTAGAAAATTGACCTGCTTACCTGCAACAGAGCGAGTTACCAGAGGCTTGGCCATTTCAATGTTGTGAAGTGGAGTTGGTTTTGAAGTCGAGGTTCATTAGTCAGACTGAAACAGTCCCAGAAGATCTGTGGATATGGAGAATGATGGCTCAGGAGGGCCCTCCTGTTCCAGAAGGTGAGTGTGTTCCCCTATCTCAAAAAGAGGGCTCTCTCACTTCTAGTGTCTCTTCCTTTTGTAGAGAGGGCATGGTCACAGTGGAGCCCACTTCCTGGGGCATTCCTTACTCTGTGACCCAATTGGTTGTAGTTGAAGTAGGGCTTAGCTCCTGGAGAAGGGCATGATCCTGGTGTCTTTTTGTCTGAAGCTCTCAGGTAACTTTGTCTCTGAAAAACTCCTCTTATGGTGGTAGCCACCATTTGAAAAACTTCTTTTTGCTCTCAGTCCTGTTGTCGGTCCTGTTTTTTCCTTCTCTCCACATCTTGGTTATTAAAGACCTTGACCCAGGTCTAAAAATTCTGCTTGTGGAGTTTGAGGTCCCTTTTTAAGTTTTTGGAGTTTATGTCAAATATCAGGGGCCCACTGGGAGATGAAGTGTATTGTTAAGATGGTTTATCCCTCCCTGAGGTCAGGATCTGTGTTAGTAAAGAGGTGAATGGCCTCAGATAGTTGTGAAAGGTACAGGACTGGATTTTTATCCTGGCCCTGAGTAATTTTTTTAACTTTATCATAATTAATAGGCTTAGCAAGTGGCTCTTTTCATCTTTTCTGTGAGACATGAAAGCATATGGTCTTGCCATCCCCTATGAGGAGATTCCTGTTGGTAATTCCAATTTAGGTCCTGTTCTGGGAACACCATGGGGCCAACAGTTATCAGTGTATCTTCAATTGAGATTAGCTGTGTGCTCCCTACTTTTGACCTAAACATGGCTCCTCTCCTCAGGAGTAGAAAGTGGAGAAAATTATAGGGATATCTCTCCATGGTAGGTCATAGGAGGAGAGGGTGAGGTATTTGAATTCTTTGGAGAACTTTGAAGGATCAGTCAAGAAGCTGTCCAGTTTGGTTTCTATTTAAGACAACTCAGACATAGAAAAAGAACATGGAATTGCATAATGTCTTCCGAACCAGCAACCTTGTGAAGAGGGAGTTAGTGTATGGGTGGGGAGGGATTTTGGAAAGGCTGGCTAGAATGAGTGCAGCCAGGCAAGAATGGTGGAGGTGGAGAAGAGGAAGAAGGAGGGGGAGAAGTAGTGGGAAGTGAAGACGGTGGGGTTAAAGGGTTAGACGATGGCGCAGAAGGAGGAAGGTAATATGGAGGAGAAAGAGGTGAAACTGAAAGGGAAACATCATCTGGGTTAGACGAGGATAGGGGGAGAGATGTAGAGGTCAGAAGTAACGTGGTAGGCAGAGCGAAGATCTGGATGTCGAGCAAGCTCATAGTCTGAACTTAGGGAACTTCAGGGTACTTGCTGAGACAGCAGCAATGAAGGTCTAGCTGCAGAATGGTATTATGATTAAGAGATCCATTCTTGGGCCAAATATCCTGGTCATTTAATTTATATTGTGTCCAGGCTGTATTGTAATAGAAGACTAAATATTTGGATTGGAGGTTGGTAAGTCCCAA
>NW_012143079.1:117855-119368 GCF_000956105.1 Propithecus coquereli | reverse complement strand
TTTAGTAATAAGTAATGCGTTTCATAAAAATAGGACATGGTAGCAATTCAGGCAGGAAGTGATAAGGCCCTGGACTACAGCAGTGGCAGGAGCGATGGAGAAGGAGGGATTTATCTGGGAGTGACTTTGGGGGTAAAATTGTCAGGGCTTGGAGAGGTGTTTTTAGGAGTATTGCTGAGGGAAATGGGAGAGTCCAACAGGCTCCTTGGGTTTCTGATTTGAGCAACTCATAGAAAGGGGGTTTAAGAGAATGGGAAGACAGTTTTGGGGAGAGGATACATTCTATTTTGACCATGATATGAAGTGCTTCTAGGACATCCACACTGAGGAGACAGCCAGTGTCCATTGGAAAAGGAGTCCAGTATTCAGAGAGGTTTGGGTGGATGTACAGATTTTGGAATGCCAAAAAAAAGATAGTGACCTTTTTAGGAAAAACTATGCAGGAAGAATGTACATGTTGGAAAAAGACAAGGGCTACAGATGGATTCTTAATGGTAAAAGTGAGGCATACTGGGGGCTTGGAGGGTGTCTAACAAAGGCGGTTAGGAAGCCAGGGCAAGAAAAATTCTCAGACAACAGGATAAGGAAACCATGCCAAATGACAAGGAGAGGCCAAGTGTCATGCTAGCATAGTCTTTATATTTAGCATTTAGGTCTTTGGTAATTCAAGCAAAAGCTAGAGTTAGAAGTTAAATAGCATTGGATTGTAGTAACAAAATAGACCATGAGAGAAAACCATTCTTTTAAGATGTTTGCTTTGAAAAGAAAGTGGGAAAGTACATGGTCATTTGATGCACCAAAAGACATTCTAAGTTATTTATGTTTCTTTCATATAGAAAATTTTCCAGAGAGGATTTGGAGAAAAAAATAGATTCATATTTAGATGATATTTAGATTCAATATTAAGGGGACTTTTAATATGAAAATTGTCTGTTTCATGGGATTTTTAAACATTTTGCTTCATTGTTAAATTTATTTATACTTTAAAATGTTATTAAAACTTGGAAAAAAGTTAATTTTTATACCGCTTAGCATTACTCTTTTCATTAAAGAAAGGAATCAATCTACTAAAATGAGAAAAAAAAGTATCTTTTTGAAGGGTTTGCCTTTTGATTGGTGTATACATTGATAAATTTATTTTGTATCTCCAAAATTATTTAAAAACATTTTTGAAATGTACAAGTACCTTCCTATTTTATTTCACTTTCTTTTCTTTCCTTTAAGAGTCATTTTTTTCTTTCTCTTCTTTGAAAATTTTTCTTTAATGCTACAAAAATATAAGGAGAAATAAATGTAACTATTGTTATTTAGAATACAAGCATTTTATATACTGCTAGTCATTTTTTGTATTTTTATTATAGTTTTGTCATTGAAACTTTAATTCGTAATATGTATTATGTTTTGATTATTTTCCACATTTATTTTAAAATATGTTTTTTAAAGATTTATTATGTAAATACTTGGATTTTGAATGCTCGTACAAATATAATTTTATTAAACTGTTTTCCTTTTA
>NW_012143079.1:116618-117805 GCF_000956105.1 Propithecus coquereli | reverse complement strand
GAAGTGTGTAGATCTGTTCCATGTGTGTCCATTTTGGCACCCAGATGAGGGTAAAGGAACTACTCAGGAGAAAACTCTTCTTATGGTTGTTGGTAGGAATGTAAGAGAGCAAGTGGAAATGTATAGTGCCTCTTAAAGATGAGGCTCAGAATTGGTATGCTGTTAATTCTATTTTCTGTCATTCAAAACACATCAGTGGATAGGGGAGTATATTTCTTGCGTTGTGTTGGAAGATGCGGGGGGTGAATGATTGCTGACCAGTGATCTAATCCATGACATATGAAATGTTATAAAGGAAATAGCATAAAGTCAAATCTTGTAAGAGGTTGAAAATAAACGAATATGTTGATATTAACAATCATTGTCATGTACCAAACACTAATCTGGGTCATACACTATCCTAAAAGCTTGCCTGCGTTGCCTTATGGCTTTTCAACATGGCATTGCTGCTATTTGGGGCCAGGTGATTATTTGTTGTGAGGGGCTGTCCTGTGTATGTCATAGCAGCATCCTGACATCTACCCACTAGATGCCAGTACCACCTTCCTCCTTCCTAGCCGTGACAGCCAAAATTGTCTCCAGACACTGCAAATTGCCCCCAGTTCAAAGCCCCCATTGATTTATCTTGTGCCGGTAATGTTTGAAATAGGAGAGCACTTCATTTTAAAGGTGGAGAAATTGAGGCTCAGAAAGGATACTGTACCTAGGGTTGCATTGAGGTAAATAACAGATTTGGGATTAAAGTCCAGATCTCTTTTTTTTTTTGGTTCTTTTTTTTTTTATTATTTATTTCAGGATATTATGGGGTTACAAGCATTTTGGTTACATGTTATGACTTTGCCTTACCCAAGCCAGGATTAGAGGCGTGCCCTTCCCCCATACAATGCTCACTGTATCTATTAGTTGTGAGTTTACCCACCCCCACCCCCCACCCCCCAGTGAATATTACTACCATGTGAGGATCTTAGTGTTGATCAGTTAGTGCCAATTTGATGGCGAGTACATGTGGTGCTTATTCTTCCATTCTTTTTTTTTTTTATTTCCGCATATTATGGGGGTACAGATGTTTAGGTTACGTGTGTTGCCCTTGGTTCCCCCCCCCCAAGTCCGTGTTTCACATATGTCCATCCTTCGGGTAGTGCGCATTGCACTCCTTGTGTATACAAATACCCGTCCCCTCCTCCCTC
>NW_012143079.1:114200-116568 GCF_000956105.1 Propithecus coquereli | reverse complement strand
TAGTAAAATGTATACTTTCTAGGTGAGCATTCTATGAGATTTTTTGATTTGCTTTTTTTTTAGAGGTAGGGTGTGGTACCCAGGCTGGAGTGCAGTTGTGCACACTCATAGCTCACTACAGTCTTGAACTCCTGGGTTCAAGTGATCCCCCTGCTTCAGCCTCCCAAGCAGCTAGTTCTACAGGCATGTGCCACATTATGTGAATTTTGACAGATGTATTCAGTCATGTAAACAACCACCAAAATCATGATATAAAATATTTTCCTCACCAGAAATAGTTTTCTGAGATTTTTGTCTCTTTAATTTTGCCTTTTCCAGAATGTTATATAAATGAAATCACACGTCGTATAGCCTTCTGTGTCTGGCTTCTTCCTCTTAAGTATCACAATTTGTTTAATTTTAAATTGGAGGTGCTGCATTCTTCTTTTGTTGCATTTCATCTTATTGTGACTATATTTGAAATTTTTTGACACCTTTAATTGATTTTTCTCTATAGAACATAATACAGTTTAGAAAAGATTCTCTTGGTAACTGCTATACCTAGTAAGCTCTGGGCTAATTCTGTTTAATTGCTTGTTTTTTTAATTCCAATATTTCTGTATTGAAATGTCTACATTTTTCAGTGCAAAGGTTTTCACAAATACTACCTTTTCTGCCTTCATCAGAGTACCCACTTATCTTTAATTTTTTTCTCCATGGGAAAACTTGTTACGTAAGTCATTTCTGTGATTCTTTTGAACATTTCACCCGGTCTAAATGCTGCAAATCATAGACCTTCTCAATTCCAGTCCATTCCAGTAGAGAGTATAAATTTATTCAAATAAAAATAGCTTCATCAAAAGAGTCTCCCCACAAATTGAATTAATCCAAATCAAGCTAAAATTATGAATATTGTTTGAGATCCCACTGTTTAATTTATTCAGTTCCTCCCTTGCTTTTGGTCAGGAAAAATTTCAGTGTCTTTGTTTCAAATGTTGTTATCAGGAATTAAAATATTATACATTAAAAGTTTTAAAAACGGAATTTTTTTTGGTGCTACTTTTTTTTGAGACAGGTTCTTTCTCTATCTCCCAGGTTAGAGTGCAATGGCATCATCATAGCTCACTGAACCCTCAAACTCCTGGGCTCCAGTGATTCTCCTGTCTCAGCTTTTCAAGTAGCTGGGACAATAGGCATGTACTACCATGCCTGGCTAACTTTTCTATTTTGGTGTTACTTTCGTTAAATATTTTGATTTAGGATTCCAGATCATTTCTCTGGCTGGCCGAGAATGATGAGGATGACCAGTTAGGCTATATTAATAGTCTGGGAGAAAGAAAAGACCAAGCAGTGAGTTTTGGTAGTGATGATAGAGAGCAGGGGAGAAAGATTCTGAATATGTTTAGAAGGAGAATTTAACAGGACTGGGTAAATGAATAGCTATGGAATGGGATTAGGGAAAGGAAGGAGCCCAGGCTCAACATGAGTCTTGCAAGAGAGTGCTTCCAGGAGCTGATTTATGATGTCTTCATTTCCCTTACTTCTTAGTTTTTGAGAAAGTTCTTTTGAAAATTTTATTCAACTCCAGAACTGTGAGTATGTGACTATAGAGACTCATCCATTCCTTCATCAATATATACTTAGTATATATTGAATGCTGGGCACTGTACCATATTCAGGCAGTGCTCACTTTGTACAATTTTGTGTTAACTGAAACTCATGCATATCTGAACCAGGTCCTGCCTTGATCTTAGTTACCAGACAACTGTGCAAAATGAAGACTGCTTGTACTTTAGATAGGACTGGAAATTATGACTGCTTTTAAGAAGCTTAAAATCTGTTGTGGAAAATAGAGAAATGATTACAGTTCAGTGTGTTTTGCTATGATGGAATTAAATGTCATAGAGAAGACATCTGACTTGGATTGCTGGGGGAAAAGGTTGGGCAAAAAGTCCTGAAAATGGTGACATTAGGTGAAGAACATGGTCAGGTGATTCCTGTCACTGCAGAGGGAGAAAGGGTCCGGAGAGCTAAGTGGCCCACAAGTCTTCCACTAAGGCCACAGCCAAGTGTGGAAGGTGGAGAGTTTTGGGAACTTAGCCTGAAGACGTGCAGTCCCTTACAGTTATCTTAATTTCCTGAGAATCGGTGTTTGTGTTTTTTCTCACTCCCTATTTTGCTCTCTTTTCTCACTCTCTTATGTTTTCCTTCCCTTCTTATTCTCTCAATTCACTGGTGCTCTCTCTTTTCTGCTTTCCTCTCTGTTTCATCACCTTTGTCATAATTAAGATCTTGTCTATGTTGATACTGTTTTTCAAGAACATTATTTTAGATTTTGTTATCCTTTATCCTTTTGTTTTTAGTATGGTCTGTATTAATCTTTTAAATT
>NW_012143079.1:112494-114150 GCF_000956105.1 Propithecus coquereli | reverse complement strand
CAGAAAGTGGGTATTCCTGATTTCTGACTCAGACTGAACCCCAGAGGTCTTCCCCAAAGCCAGGTGTCCCTGGGTCTGAGTGAAGACCGAGAGAGGTGATTAGGAAGCATCCTTTCAAGGAACCTCTTGAGAGTAGTAGACCCAGTATGGAGTTTTCCATCCTGGACCAAATCAAAAGCTGTCACTCTTAGCCTAGAGCATATGACCTTTCCCAGAGCCTAAAAGACTCACTGAGTTCTGAATGGTGTTGTGGGCACTGAGAAGGATGTCCTGAGAGTTGCACAGCAGAGGAGGGAGCAGTCTCAAGCAGAGGTAGAAAAGTGAGTCCCCATATGGTCCACCAAAATGTCAGGGAGGGAGCTTGTACCACAGGATGAGAAAGAATTCTCAACTCAAAAATTAAGATAGGTTTAAAACAAAAAGTTTATTTTACTTTCCAAGAGAAAAAGGACACCTCCCCCCATAAAATGTGCCAGACCCAAGGATGAGTGGCTTGAACTTTTATTGAGGTTAGCAAGGGTAAAAAAAATAGTTATTGTTGCAAAATGATAATGGGTGGCAGTTGTGTTTGTTTATTTCTCTGTTAGGCTGGCTTATTGGACTTCTCTGAACGTGGTCTGGCAGATGTAGAGGAGGGTTACACCCCTTCTGTCTGCTCAGTACTCTTCAAGTGTTATAAAACAAACTCTTAAAGACAGCAAGTTAAGCCACAAGTGGTGAAACAAATAAAAGGATGTTGCGTGCAGTGATTTTTTTTCCCACTTTTTAAAAATGCTAGATGGCTTACTATATGGTCCTTTTAATATTCTTTTAACACAGGCTTGTTTTTTTAATTGCCTACATTCTTCTCTCTCTATCTGTTTCATATTCATTCTCCATCTCTAATGTCATGTAGAATAATTAACATGTAGTAAAATGTATACTTTCTAGGTGAGCATTCTATGAGATTTTTTGATTTGCTTTTTTTTTAGAGGTAGGGTGTGGTACCCAGGCTGGAGTGCAGTTGTGCACACTCATAGCTCACTACAGTCTTGAACTCCTGGGTTCAAGTGATCCCCCTGCTTCAGCCTCCCAAGCAGCTAGTTCTACAGGCATGTGCCACATTATGTGAATTTTGACAGATGTATTCAGTCATGTAAACAACCACCAAAATCATGATATAAAATATTTTCCTCACCAGAAATAGTTTTCTGAGATTTTTGTCTCTTTAATTTTGCCTTTTCCAGAATGTTATATAAATGAAATCACACGTCGTATAGCCTTCTGTGTCTGGCTTCTTCCTCTTAAGTATCACAATTTGTTTAATTTTAAATTGGAGGTGCTGCATTCTTCTTTTGTTGCATTTCATCTTATTGTGACTATATTTGAAATTTTTTGACACCTTTAATTGATTTTTCTCTATAGAACATAATACAGTTTAGAAAAGATTCTCTTGGTAACTGCTATACCTAGTAAGCTCTGGGCTAATTCTGTTTAATTGCTTGTTTTTTTAATTCCAATATTTCTGTATTGAAATGTCTACATTTTTCAGTGCAAAGGTTTTCACAAATACTACCTTTTCTGCCTTCATCAGAGTACCCACTTATCTTTAATTTTTTTCTCCATGGGAAAACTTGTTACGTAAGTCATTTCTGTGATTCTTTTGAACATTTCACC
>NW_012143079.1:100075-102479 GCF_000956105.1 Propithecus coquereli | reverse complement strand
GTGAATCCCTGCTTTAGCAGCAGTGAATCCCTGCTTTAGCAGCATGACTGATACATAGTAAGTACTTAGTTATCAATAAGATTTTGTGTATGTAACATATCTTTAGAGTTTAATGTTACTAAGAACATTTACAGCTTGACAAGTTATGTAGGGAGAAAAATCTTAGTTAAGGAATTCAATATTTTATTTTATTCCTAATCATTGCCAATACATACATTATTTTTATAGTAAGGCTATTTATAGATACATAACTATTTTTGTATTATTGGATCAAACTGGTATCTGAAAATATTATTGAAAGTGGCCGATGATAGTTTTACTGCATTGTAACAGAACTGAAACAGTTTTATGAAGGTTGACTTGGGGCCTTGGTGATTGATCCCATCAACGTGAAGAGTTGGGAGAATAAAGGATATAATTCCACTGTTGAATTCAGTTGAGCCTATGTTTGGCATTTTTTTCGGAACCTAAGATTCTGCTAGGTGCTGAAAGTGCAGGGAACACTGAGATGTAGGTCCTTCTCTCATGACTCCCATTTTTTAATAAGGAAGATAATGAATAATTACAATAGAGAGGGTTAAGCACAGCAATAGAAGTATAGTTCAGACAATTAAATGATTTATTAATTAGGAGGAGGAACAGCAACATGACTGTATAGAGTGCTTCCTAGTCAGGATATAGTACAAGATTCCTTTTTTTTTAAAACAATTTAATTGTAATTTGCTATATTTCTTTTTACTTCTATATATTTGATATTAAGCAAAAATATATTTTCTGGATGCTATGAAATTGTTGTACCAAATCTTAGCTATGACACAGTCATATACCTTACTGTAAACTTCAGTTTTATCCTCTTTGCAGGTGATATTTAGAGTTTGGCATCCATCAACATAGCTTCAAAACAGAATGCTACTAGCAAAGAAAAGGAGTGTAAACAGGCAGTTCAAAATTTTATTTATACTCCAAGAACAGTAAGGAACCTGTTTATGACAGCCATTTCTCTCCTTTCAGGCTAAGATGCTTCATCTTTTAGCAGTGTTAGTTGAGGGAGGATACCATGGAGAAATTTTTTTTTCTTAAAGCACTCTAAGCTATCAATTTTATAGACTCTGCATAATTCCCTACAAGAGTGTAGTCTGAAGCAAGCTGTTATGATTAATTATTATTCGTTAACTGGATCTTCACTCTGCATGAACAAATATTGCAGTTTTTTTTTTATCATTCTAGAAACAGTGTTGCTTATATTAAATTTGAAATGCATTTGGGGAAGTTGGAAGTTGAGATGCCTAGAGTGGGTTGTAGAGACATCAGGCATGTTGAAAACTTTGCTTAGGTAATATTGTGCTTATGCCATTGTGATTGTTCAGTAAAAATAAAGATTGCTCAACAGAAAAATTTATATAATGCCATTTTGATGGACATATTTTGGGTATCTTGTACTTTATTTTCTTCTTGCCAAGGAAGCTTGGTCATTATGTACATTTATTATAGTTCACAGGAGATTTTGAAAGGATGCTGTACCAAAAATATTCAAGTCCCTGGACACAAATTGATTTCTTATCTTTATAAGATATTAACTAAACCATTAACTTGGTTTATCAATATCTATCTGAAGAAAAACTAGAGTAGTAACATGCAATTTTTCTACTCTTTTTCTTTTACTGGTGTAAGGGTAGGAGATAATAGATTTGTGCATGGTGATAATATGAGTAATTCTTCCTTAATAGTTGAGCTGAAATCTGTCAATTTCTCAATCTCTATCCACATCTACCTTTGGGAGTCTGATCGTATGATTATGCTCATGTAAACGATGAAAATAACGTAAAAAAGAAAATGTTCTAATTTCTGACTTAACAGACAAAATTTTTCCATAACTAATTAGAATGGCCATTTATAGCAGTTCTAATCATTTGTAGGTGCCAAAAAACAAGACAAGAGCAAAGGATGTTTGCTTAGCATTGTTATATTAGTGGGGCCAGTTTTTGGAGGCTACCACAAATATAGTTGATGAAAATTTTTTTTATTAAATAAGAAAATTTTTAAGAACAGCAGTAATAGGAACTAAAGACCGTATAAAGTATAATTGACAAGGTGTGTTTTTTAAGTAATTAAACACTTGTTGAATATTTACTATGGGGGACACTGCTACTAAAGTATGTAGCATATAAGGCTATAAGGATAATACAACGATCCTCTGTTTAATGTCCTCAATTTATAACACATAAACAATAAGAAATCAAGAACCAAAGAAATAAGATATAGAGCAAGAGGATTTTAAACATAAAAAGTGTTACTGTAACTTAAAAATATTCTGAGTTCAGTTACTTTATTTTTTCCCTCTAGAGAAATTGATCTTAATATAGACCTTTTTTCCCTAAGTATATAAGATGTCCAAAAGTGCATT
>NW_012143079.1:97954-99775 GCF_000956105.1 Propithecus coquereli | reverse complement strand
GACTACAAGCTGTTTTGTTCTCAGGAAAATTTTAGGTGCCATTGGAATGCATGTTGAATTTAAGTGTATAATGTGTGATCCACTGATATCATCTGCATTACTCTGAATCATACAAAAATTATTTTATGACCTGATCATAAGTCAGGTAAGAGAATGGTTCTATCTTATGTGTGTTTTGCCCTCTTTATCTCAAGCAGTATGTATGACCTTGATGTTATTTTAACTTACATGTTTGTACATATACAAGTATCTAAAGTAAGTAATATACCCCATTTATGTCTTTAAGATTAGCTATTAGCAAACAGCAAACAAGCCCCCGTAAGAAACTGGAGCAAGTCTTTCCAGTTGGACTATATTAGAATTCCATCTACATTTTAATTTGTTTCCTGCTGTGTGGATATATTAGACGGAATCTATTACCTGGCTCAATGGTCCTTTCAGACAATTTCCTTCTCATTCTGATTTTATTGTAAGTGATCTTCAACATACTGTAGAAGTCTGCAAATCCAATTTTGATCACTTCCATAAGGCACTGATTACTATGACCTTATGTAATATTTTTAAAAAACTACCAAATATAAGAACTGATGGAGTATTGTGATATTATATAGGTTATCTTTTGATTAAAGGTACTGGTTATGGAGTGTTGTATGAGATTTTATGCGTGGACATTTCTTCATTATTGATTCCTCATATTTCTGTTGTGCAGAACAAAACTCTACAGCAATTACCGCCTTGGGACAGGACCTGGTTTTACATTTAACATTCCTGCTTTATGTTTAATACTACTTTGAGTTGCCTCTTTGCCTGGTGATCATGAACCACCTACTGTTTTTTCATTTAGAGGTAATGTTTCTCTGAGTGTTTACTATAATTTCAGTTTTAAATATAGTCCTTTCATGCATTTAATATATTTAATCCTTACTGTGAAACAGATTAATGGACCTTTGGTATAAAGTTTAGGAACATTAATTTAGTTCACTCTGGTTTATTTAACCATGTTGCAATCTTACTGGGGTATAATTTTTCAGGATATGTCTAGAAGTTAGAGAGATGATGTCAGATGGTGATAGCATGCCCAACAGTTTGATGAAGAACACTCTTAGGGAAAAATAAATAGTAGTTATTCATTCCATTTGAAGCCTGATGTTCTCTTCCTCATCTTCAGAACTGTCCTGCTATGACTTTGTGTCTAGTATTTTGTTTTGACTCTTTTTCCTGACTCTAATTTTATTTCTTCCAAACTCTGTTCATTTTTCCTTTTCTTATATTTGTTTCTTTGATTTCATTCTTAATATAGAATTTACTCTTTCCTCCTTTTTCCTCTTGACAATTTACTTTCTGCAACAGCCTCTTGACTGTACTAACAACTCTAGTTTTTGTTCTCTGCTGATCTCAAGTAACCTAACAGGTTAAGATTTTAGATTATGATATTCATGTGTCATTCTCCAATTTAAAATTCTTCAGTGCTTTGCGTTTTCTTGCTGCTTAAAATGCTACCTAATATTCATAGCTTTAATAGCTATTCTTTATAGTCTCTATTATATTTATTCAAAATTAGTTCTTACTCATTTCACTCACTTGCTTCCTACAGCAGGTCCTGTTTCCAGAACTCTTTGTTCATTCAATATGTTACTTCCCTGAGAACAAGAGTTATGTCTTATATTTGTAACCCTGTGCATATCCCTTTCCTCAGCACAGTGTCTAATCCATGATAAAAGTTCAATTAGTGTATTTTGATTTTTGTTTTTGTGTCAATTGGGGTCATTTTTAGATGGGTGGGATAATGATTTACTTTTATTCTGCATTTTTTACCTTAAG
>NW_012143079.1:96841-97904 GCF_000956105.1 Propithecus coquereli | reverse complement strand
TTTGACTTTCTTCTTTGAGGTTAGCTAGGCAGTTTTTGGTCAGAATTGACCAGGTTTACTGCAGTTATAATGATCCCAAAATATCAGTGGCTCACAGCCACAAAGAGGCTACAAGTCCTTTATGGGTAGGTGATGTCTCTTCCTGCCCAGGCTCCAGGAGAAGCCCTGTGTGAGATACTGTTGCTTTAGTGGTGGCAGAGGGAACAACGGTCCTGGCTCCGAATGCATCTGCTTGGAAGAAATGCATGTTTCTTCCACTCATGTTTCATCTGCCAAAGCCTGGGGCCACACCTAGTATCAAGACTTGGTGCTCTCTAATATTTTTACAGGGAGAGAAAACATATTTTAAAAGAAAATTCTATCTACCCTAAAGAATGTTGATGTGGGTTGAATTGTGTCTACCCCCCACAAAAGATATGTTGGAATCTTTACCTCTGGTCATGAATGTGCCTGTATTTGGAAAGAGAGTTTTTACAGAGGTAATCAGGTTAAAATGAGGTTATTAGGATTGGCCCTAATTCAGTGTAACTTGTGTTCTTACAAAAGGGGAAATTTGGACTCAGAGACATATATGTGTGAAAACACTAAGGGAATGCCATCTAGAAGTCAAGGAAAACCTGAGGTTACCAGAAACAGATTTCCTTCACAGTGCTCAGAAGGAATCAATCCTGCTGACACCTTGATCTCAGACTTCTAGTCTCCAGAACAGTGAGACAATAAATTTCTCTTGTTTAAGCCACTTAGTTTGTGGTGTTTTGTTATAGCAGCCCTAGGAAACCAATACAAATGTGTTTAAAATTTCCAAGATATGCTTGATGTGATTATTCTCATTTATTTCTAACTCTGTTATATTTTTATTAGAAAATTTAGCCAATAAAATTTCTACTATTCAGTATTAAGTTTTCTTCATGGCTAAGGTCACGATCCATTTTAAAAATTTGTTTTAAGTAGCAAATTCTCCACTTGAGAAATTTCACTCAAATTCCAAAGGTTATCATTCTTTTTCCTATTCAGAAATTTAAATAACAATCTTATACTCTTCTAATTTACTGCACTCAAGTTT
>NW_012143079.1:85258-85881 GCF_000956105.1 Propithecus coquereli | reverse complement strand
GATACCTCATTGTGGTTTTGATTTGCATTTCTCTAATGATTAGAGATGTTGAGCATTTTTTTATATGTTTGCTGGCCATTATTCTGTCTTCTTAATTCCAAAATATATAGGTTTAACTATATTACTAAGGGCTATTAAGAAGGCTTCCTTTGAATTGGGGTTTCCTTCAATAGTGAGTCAGAAAAGGCAATTACGATATGTAGCCAGTAAGGTCTATAAAAGGTACCCTCAGGGAATTATAAGAGAATGGTGAGAACAGAGACAGATTACTCTGCTCACAGCAATTGAGACAGACAGTTGCAGGATTAGATGAAATACTAAGGGACAAATGGTAATTAACCTAATGAAAGAGGACAGGATAAGCCTCACTAAGTAGAGGCAGCAATTTAGGTACAGTCTTACATAAAAGGAACTGCAAGAAGATAGAAGTGGTTGAAGCAAATAAAATGGTTGAAAATGAGGAAAATGGCTGGATATGAAGGCAGAGGGAAAGCCAACAGAGACTTATACCATGCTATGGGTTCTGAACTTTAATCCTGAAAGCAATGTTGGACCCACACACAGGAATTTTAAACAGAGAAATTACAGAATTATATTTAAATTTTATAACATGCCTCTGTCCT
>NW_012143079.1:73732-74233 GCF_000956105.1 Propithecus coquereli | reverse complement strand
TAATGTATAATGAAATAATTATACAATTCACCATAGGGTGGGGACCCCTGCCTTAAGGGATGTTTAGTGATTTTATTTCTGGAGATCTCTTGATACATTAATCATCTCCAGAAATCTCTGCCTGTCACACTAGTTTGTGTACCCCAATGTCTATTCTATCCCTACTGCTTATTTTGATCCTCATCCTCATTTTGTTTCTAGTAATTACATGCTGACCCCTGAGCTTGGCCATCTGGAGCTCCTATGGTTTCTGCTGGGATTGGGGTTCACATTAAGTGTGCCCACTAACACTTCTGACCTTGAGGTCATAGCTAGTCAAGCACTATTAAAAATTTGTATATTTCTTTTAATATTATCCTAATTTCAAAGGGTAGCGGAAAACATTACAGATTAATATTAAATAATACACAGTAAGTCCTCACTTCACGTCATTGATGGGTTCTTGAAAATGAAACTTTAAGTGAAATGTTGTACAATGAAACCAATTTTTTTTTCATTAAT
>NW_012143079.1:71805-73682 GCF_000956105.1 Propithecus coquereli | reverse complement strand
CCTGTGCAAAACTGTAGTAGTATAAAGAAGGATCACTTAGGGTGATCCCTTAGGTGTACCCTTATTCCTTCCAATTTTTAGGGTGTTCAGGCAACTTTCTTCCTTGTTTGGACAGGACCAGTTACTCTGACCAACATTGTTATTCTCTTTTCTACTTGTTTCTTAGTGGGTGGGAATTCTCAAATGGCCAAGTGGCAGTTTGAGTTGCAACAATGATCCTTTTGTGTTCTGTTTTGGAGTTATTCTCCCTTTTTTCTAAAGCCTTCAGGTCAATAGAACCCTGAGTTGCAGCACAGTTGCTTGTACCAAGGCAAATAGGCCTTGGTGCAAGATAATCTATGTTTGTGCCTAACCACCATGGCTTGTTTCTTTATAAGCTCATTAAGCAAATGTCTAGCTATCTTTCCCATATGAAGAATATCCTCAGAATAAATTCTTTTCTACAGAGAATGTCTTCTGGTGAGCATTCATGTGGGACATGGGGCATGATTATTTTAAAGCTATGGTCCCCAAATCTTTATGCAATATTTCTGTTCTTGTTCTCTCCATGAAACTACAAATAGTTTAAACATGAGCCATTGTACAAGTATCTTATACAAATCTTGAACTCAACCCATTGTTCCTTCCAGACAAAGGGGGAGATCTTAAGTGACTGCTCAAATTTTTGCACATAAAAAATATTTGCTTTCTTCATTATTCTTTAGTATCATCCCTGAGAGGTGCTATAATCTTAAGGTAGAACAGTTATGGCTTGTGCCAGTGTATTGAACAGCTGTTAGAAAACTCCTTTGCTACCATAGTTTTGTGTTGAGAGAGGCTCAGAGGTGGGGCTGGAGTCATGTTACTGGTGATGTGAACAGCCCCTTGCAACTTACTCTTGCCTTTGGGGGCTATCTCAGTCCTAATTGCATAAATCACTTTTACTTATGGAAAGCTGCTGGGTAATCTGGACTTTATGGCTAACGTGATCTAGTAGCACCTAGTTTATGGTGGCCATCTGTGTTGAATGGTCACCTAATATCCCATCCAGCATTGGAGCCAAGTAGCAAACCGAAAGATGATACCTGTTGAAGGGCACATGGCCTTAATTCCAAACTCCAAGTGCTTCTTCTAGACTCTTCTGTTGAGGGTTGGCATAAGCTTCATACATCATCGAGGACTAAGTAGCAGAACCATTTTTACTGGAGTCTGTATCTGCTAGAGACCCTTCTTTGGTTTTGCACCTGACTCAAATTTTACAGCCTTTTGAAGGGCATGGTAAAAGGGTTTGAGCAGAATATCTAACATCTAAAAGCTCATCTGTCACAGTGACTCTGGTAAGAATAATTCATTTTGTAGGATTCTAAAGTTCGAATGTTTTTGTCCTCTCTAAAACTCATGTTGAAACATAATCCCCAATGCAAAAATGTTGGGAGGTGGGGCCTAATGGGAGGTATTTAGGTCATGAGGATGGAATACTGTAAAAACGGCTTGCAGGAGTGGGTTCACTCTCTCTCTTCTGCCATGTGAGGAACATCCTCCCCCCTGGAGGATGCAGCAATGAAGGTGCTGTATTGGAAGTGAGACCGGGCCCTTACCAGTCACCAGCCCTGCCTTGATCATGGACTTCCCAGCCTCCAGAACTGTGAGGAAAAAAAAGTCTATTCTTTATAAATCACCAAATCTCAGGTGTTCTGTTATAGCGCATAAGATGGATAAAAACAGATAACCTGACTTGTCAGCTATGCTTCTCATAGTGTGATACAGAAACTAGCAACTATCACTTAGGAGCATGTTAGAAATAAAAATAACAGACTCCATTCCAGATTGACTAAATCAGAATCTGAATTTCAATAATATCCTCAGGTGATTTGTATGCACCTTAAAGTAGGAAAAAG
>NW_012143079.1:71200-71755 GCF_000956105.1 Propithecus coquereli | reverse complement strand
CTCTCTCTTCTGCCATGTGAGGAACATCCTCCCCAGTAGAGACCTAATTGTACGCTGTATGTGTTTCTGAGACACAGGTACGTTCAGTATCCTTGGACAGTGGTTGTGAAGGTACTTGAATTTCTTAGAGTAAGAGTAAGGGGAAACAAGATCTGGTAGCACATAATAGAAAAAATGACGAGAGGTTATTAAAGCTTAGAAATTCCGCAATAGTATAGCCTACTTAAAGTGTTTGTTATGGATAGCTACATATATGACATTTGAGCCATGCCGTTGAAATATAATTGCATTTTTTACTTTGTAGTAGGAAATTAACAAGTTCCCAGTGCATGTTCTAAGAAATAATAACAGCTACATATAGCAAAGTTGTTGAATTAAATAGAGTTTAGTTTCATTCTGTATATTCAGCATACCTACCAATACTAATTAGTGATAAATCTATACTTTATTAGAATGATGTGGAATAGACATATTATATAATGAGGGAAAATAGAAAAGAATTTCTGTTTTACTGTGGCACTTATATTCTCAGAAGGTAAAAATCTGCTAAAATTA
>NW_012143079.1:70702-71150 GCF_000956105.1 Propithecus coquereli | reverse complement strand
ACTTTTTTATTACAAAGGTGGCTTTCTTTAGTTCAGTTTGGCAGACTTTATACATTTGATTTGTTTCAGGCTGTGAAATGTACATTGCATAAAATATAAATACATCTTTATTTACAGAACCACAAATAGTTCCACTATGGTTAGGACATTTATTCTAAAATATATCATTACTTTTGCCATATAGAGGGACAAATAGAACACTAATCAATTACTCTTCTAAATTTCCCCTGTTGTGGGTTAATTCAGTGTTAAGTCCTTCAATACATGTACACATGTCTCTCTAAAAAGAGTGATGAGTGGTAAGAGATAGTTGAGCTGCCATTACTTGAATGAGTAGGAAAACCACTTTCTATAATCTATTGCCAAATCCAGCATGACTATCCATTACTTACTACTAAAAGGCTCTTTTGTAAAACTTTCTAAATAATTCACTAGAGACTCAGTTGAT
>NW_012143079.1:65655-66747 GCF_000956105.1 Propithecus coquereli | reverse complement strand
TTATCAGCATGGCATCATTAATGCAATGGATCTGTGTAGTGCTCTATGGCAAGATCTGAGAAGCACTGCTCTCCTTCAGTGTACTGACAATTGCTTTTCATTCCTATGTATGAGAATGGAGGACATTTTTTTCTTTCTCTTTTTTTTTTGCCATGTCCGTTACCGGGAGCTCCAAGTATTTGCCTCACTTAGAAGACCACATCTAGGGGGTAGCTGAATTAAATCACCTTTGGATTGTATTTATTATAATCATAGTTACCGAAAGCTTGTAACTTGTTCCTGAGGCACACCAGAATAATGAGAACAAGTGATTTGAGGAGAAGGAAAAAGAAGTTTATTAATGTGTCAGCAAATAAGGAGGTTGGCAGACTCATATCTTAAAGTACCAAGGTCCTGCTTCTGATCAGGAATACTGAGCTTCCAAAGGGGAGGTTTTCAGCCTCAGGCTATTGCTGTTCAACTATAGTTGATGGTTCTGATTGATCCCATCTTTGGCTAAGAAAATCTTGTGTCTTCTCCCAGGACAATTCCCTTGAGGCTTCTCCTGTGGTACAAAGAACAAAGGACACTCCGCTGCCCCTCCCAACCACTGGCCTGGGACAGTGATATAAGTTTTAATTCCCAAAAAAGATACTCCCATGCCGCTCTTGACCACTGGCCTTAGGCAGGGATGCAGGTTTTAATTCATTCCCCAAAGGAGTAGGGAAGGTTTTAGAGAGACAGAAGACATTTTTTACCTTTTTTCAGGCCATTCCCCCTATTACAGTTGTAATTTTTATTTAGACCTGTTAGTGTTTTACCTTAGCTTAAATTACTAAATTGGAGCACAATTTTCCAAGGTCCATAGGAATTAGTTTTAACAGAAATTTATTATCCAGTGTAACCCCAAAGTTGTGGCTATTACCCCCACACCCCACCTTTTTAAAGGTATTTCCATCTAGTTAAAAGTTCTATGTGGTAAGACTTTAAGAAGGCTCCATAGTGCAGTCTGGTGAAGGTAAAACTGGGTCATTTTTCTATTCCTGTTCTTCTTGCAAGAGGCTTTGTTTCTGTGAGTTGGGAGTTAGGTTAGAAATTCTGTTCTCTAGCAGC
>NW_012143079.1:60097-61715 GCF_000956105.1 Propithecus coquereli | reverse complement strand
TGCATGGGGGAAAATCACAGAAGTTCGATTGCCCAATAACCCAATGAGGATCAGATGCTTATATACCCTTCTTTGTAGGGAAGGGAGAAATGTGGAATGTAGGCTATTTCTTTGAGGAGTAGTAAATGATTATTAGGGAGAATGAATGGACCCTGGAGACAGAAATTAACTTGTGAATGATTCTCTTCAGAATTTGAAATGAGTCCCAGAGATAAACATTATCTTGTGAAAAAGTCTATTCGGGTTGGTTACATTTTTAAGTCTTCTTTTCTGTGATAGATAATGAGATTTCAGAGAGGGGATTGAAGGTAACTGTGTTCTCTTTGCTGGGTCCAGTCTTCAGGTAGAAAAATGAGTATCAGAGTTAAGCCTATTGGAGTACCTACTGAATTTCAAAAGCTTTTAAAAAAATAAAATAATCAATGTATCATGATGCCATATTTTGGGGTGAAATTCCCTGGATTCCTTCAGTATCTTTATTTAGCACCTCATGAGCATTTTATGAACCAGTTTATTTCTAAGGTAAGATATTTAACTTTTAACTATATCATTGGGAAATCTTTTACCTCTACTTCCCCTCTATGCATCAGATCTTTATATCAGATAAGCTTGTCTTTAGTATTCCTTCAGGCCCCATTGCCTATTCTTGTTTTTGTCATCACTGCAAGGATCCATATGTTAAAATGATGTCCTACCAAATAATGTTATCAGAGAGTATTCGGCAAGAAACTACCATGTGTATATTTTTACACTGGGCATTCAAAGATGTTTCTATATGGATAATTACAATGTGGCTAAGGAGATAGGTCTATAAAAAATGAACAAGACGTCATACTTGGAGAAAATGCATTACATACACATTTAATTCCACTATAAATTTTTGAGTGGAAGGAGAGAAAGCAAGAGAGAAATACATATAACAAATTAAATTAAATTATTACATTAGTGGGGAGAATATGACCCAGAGAGTACATACAATGGGATAAATGGACCTCTTATTCCAAGTTTTCATATTCTTATTATCATGTATATGATAGCAATGATTTTCTCACTATGAAGCATCTCCCAGAGCTGAGTTTGATATAAAACTGATATTCTGTCTTTTATGGGTGAATTAAGAGGTTTGAAAGTGTATTTAGATGGTACTATGCTTGATTTTCACTTTATACACTGACACTCTTATAAGGTTTTCTGTCATAATGCCAAAAAGTGTCATTTACTATGAGAGATTAGAAGAGTGAAGTACTTCCCCAAGGCAAGTTAAAAACAACTTGAATTGGGCTTTAAAAGAAAGATAGAAATAAGTGGCACAGAATAAAGTCTGAGGTGTGTTGAATGAATAAATGAGTGAGTTAATACATATAATTGAGTTATACCCAACCAAATTCTTTTTGCTTTTAAAATTATTTCAGTTAGAATAATGAGTGAACATTTAACTTACTTTACAGGCTACTTTGTTTATTCCAAATGAGCACATTTTAAAATTATTTTAGTTCCCATCATATATACATCTTATAATGCAAGGGAGCTGTTAACTCCGGAGCTTCATGTGTAGCAAAATGCTTTTTATTTTGAGCATCTGAGTGCAGATGGGTGGAGGCCAAAAAAGGTGTCCAGA
>NW_012143079.1:57627-60047 GCF_000956105.1 Propithecus coquereli | reverse complement strand
CCACCTGGGAAAGCACTGACTCCAAATGAATAGGGTCAGCGTTTCCAAAGTGGAGAAGTTAAAATTTCAATTATATAGGCAGAGACAGAGAAGTTCCAGCAAGATTAGGACATTTTCTATACAAGACCAGGTGTATAAGCCATAATGATTTGATTGGTTACAGGTTGCTACATTCCAAGGAAGATTACATTATTATTCTATGAGGAGGAGTAGTAATCTGAGAGGGTCTTATCTCTGGAAGCAGTTGGTCTTCATTATAATATTTACAGGAAAAAGAGAAAAAAAAGGCAGAAGTTGAAGCTGCTTGCTGTGTGACCCAGGTTGCATAGCCACATTCATCTCAAAGCTCAGGATAATTTAAAGTTCCAAAAGCTTTAAATTTGAATTATTTTGAGTTATTTAATTTCACAGATCCTATAATGTTCACTGTCCTGTCTGTATATTGTTACCTGGGTAACCAAGATTCTAATACTAGTAATTCTTCTTTTCTCTTGTTAGACTCACCACTGGGCTCATTCCAATTCCCACCCAGATCCTGCTCCTTCATGATGAATTGGTCTTTACCAACGAATCAATTTTTTATGAGAATGCTGCAATTTACAATTTGCCTCTATGTTCAAGCCAAAATGCTTCTTAAATTGACATTGGTTTCCTTTTCCCGCCTCACTGAACCTTTTAAATATATTTGAATAAAACTTAATTGCGGCAAAATAGTTTTAACTGTGTTAATCCCATTGGGTTCTTTTTAGGGTTTTCTTCCAGAGACCCTTAAATATTACCATACAGTCAGCTGCAAGATTAGTTATTTGTGAAACTAAATTTGATATCAGCTTTCTAGTCCTAGGGAAGTGAAAAAGCTAAGAAATAATTAGAAAACCTCAAATACTAGCTATCTCCTGATCGTGGTATCTTTTGAACCAAGACAAGGCAAAGCCAGGATGAACCTATCACATCTGCTATCTTATTCTTGGTTCTTGGTGTGTAGAATGACCAGATACACCAAAGTAAGGCAAGCACGAGGTGAAATTTATTGAGTAAAGTAGGCCACATTGGCCACAGACAACGAATGGACCCCCTATTGTAACAGGAGGGCCCCAATTATGGTCTGGGGTCCTGTTTTATATAACCTAAGTTGGACCCTCCTTGTGGATCAAACATCACCATCAAACCACTTTGATGGGCAGTTGGGAGTTATATAACCTGGGTGTTACTATGCATGTGGATTTCCCATGAGCCTCTCTGAAAGCCCATTTTGGGGGAGTGAACCACAATGTAGATTTAAGCTAATGACATGATAATTAGCCTTAGGTTGTTCTAGGTCACCTTACAGACCCGATTGTACCTGTGCTGCTTGGCTCATGGGCTAGGGAATCCTGTGTATTCTTTTGCAGTTGACAGACTAAGTTCTGATTGGCAGATTGGCAGGGCATTCCCTCCTCCCCCAGGTGTGGCAATTGCATGGGGCACCTGCCTTTGTCCCCAGGAGGGGCCAGAGGTCTCTCATTGTCTATCTAACAAACTGCTCAATTACTATCTTTGAGAAAAGTGAAAACAAGCAAACACACACTTCCCCCCACCATATCGTGGTTTTAAAATAAACTCTAAGCTTGAGAAATGAGAATGTTTATTACTTAGTTATGAGTATGAGAAAGAAAATAAGCAAATTGAAATGTGGCAACAATTCTTGAACTCAGAGAATTGTTTCTGGAGAAGTAAAGCAAAGATGAGTCTGTTCAATGCAATGAACAGAATAGGTGAGAGTTGGGTTGCATTGAAGAATGGTTTAGAGATTCAATCTTATATGCTGCCTAGAGTGATTCTCTGTATCAAGGCTATCTTCCTAAAGTACAAAGTCTGTGAGTGATATGGGAGCTGGGGAATTGAAGCTTGTATAGGTGTATCTGAGAAATAAAACTATCCAAATTGGGCTTTCATTCAGGTTTGATATTGTGGGATTTAAGAGGGAAAGCTTCCTCTTCACCTTCTGAAGATTTGCTGAAAATGAACTGACAAAAGGAAGATTGATAGGAGAAAAAAGCATACAAGATTTATTAACGTGCATGGGGGAAAATCACAGAAGTTCGATTGCCCAATAACCCAATGAGGATCAGATGCTTATATACCCTTCTTTGTAGGGAAGGGAGAAATGTGGAATGTAGGCTATTTCTTTGAGGAGTAGTAAATGATTATTAGGGAGAATGAATGGACCCTGGAGACAGAAATTAACTTGTGAATGATTCTCTTCAGAATTTGAAATGAGTCCCAGAGATAAACATTATCTTGTGAAAAAGTCTATTCGGGTTGGTTACATTTTTAAGTCTTCTTTTCTGTGATAGATAATGAGATTTCAGAGAGGGGATTGAAGGTAACTGTGTTCTCTTTGCTGGGTCCAGTCTTCAGGTAGAAAAATGAGTATCAGA
>NW_012143079.1:45893-46267 GCF_000956105.1 Propithecus coquereli | reverse complement strand
TATCCCTTCTGCTGCCATCAGACTGATTCAAGCCACTGTTTTATTTTACCTAGATTCTTGCACTGTGTTGACTGATCATTTTGTTTCTGACTTCGCGCCCTGCAGCCTATTCTTGACACAGTATCCAGGAGCATCAAATCATGTCACTTCTCTGTTCAAAGCCCTCCAGTGACAACCATTTCACAGGGTAAAAGAGTCCGGATATGGCTTACAAAGCTCCACTCAATCCAGACATCTCTCTGATGTCATCCATAATTTCCCTCCACTTTCTCACTCTGTTCCAGCAGCTGTTGGTTCCTTACATCTCTTCAAGCACATTAGCAATCTACTACTTCAGAGCTTTGCATTTGTTCTTTCCTCTGCCTGGAATCTTA
>NW_012143079.1:42627-45843 GCF_000956105.1 Propithecus coquereli | reverse complement strand
ACACCAAACTTTTTCATTTGTCTACTACTCTTTTCCCACAAGCACTTCAAATTTCAAAATGAGCATCATGTTCTGCTTCATCCTCCACTCAAACCTGTTTCTTTTCTCCAAGATGGAAACCTCTGTGCTTCATTTAAATTCTGCTTCTCCTCTGATAGCCAACCACTCGTGAAGTGCTGTCAATGATAGCTCACAATGATCTCTTTCCCAGCCTGTGGCCTCTGCTTTAGATTAGGCCATTGCCATTACTTTCTTGGGTAATACACTGTATAACTGGTCCTCTAGTCACCAGAATTTTTTTTTACTCCAATCCATACTTCATATTATCATGAATTATGTTCACTCCTCTACACATTCATCTCCACGGTTATTACATAACTCACCTTTAAAATATTCATTGCTTCATAGGAATCTTTGAAAATGAACTCCAAACTTCTTACTGTGAAAGGTGTGAACTATTTGGCATGTAACTTAGTTTTACATTCCAGTGCCACATGTCCTGCTACCCTGATCTTTTCACTTTTCCTGAAACATGCCATGTCCCTTCATTATTCCTTGCCTTTGAACATACTGTCTGAAATAATATTCTACTACCCACTTTAACTTCTTGACTTTTCAAACTCCTTTCTATTTTTTAAAGATTCAGTTCAAATGTTTCTGTGAGACTTTTTCCCACTAAATTCATTTCACTCTATTCATTTCTGCAATAGATGATCACACATTGTATGGCTTAAAATAGCAAAAATTTATTTTCTCACAATTGTAGAGGGCCAGAAGTTCAAAATCAGAGTATCAACAGGGCTTCTTCACTCTTTCCAGAGACTCTAGGGGAAATTCCATTCTTGCCTCTTCCAGCTTCTGGGGGCTTCAGGTGGTCATGACTGTGTATCTCCAGTCTCTGCCTCTGTTTTCACATCTTCTTTGTGTTGGTGTCTTTGCCTATTCTGTCTCTTGTAAATCATTGCATTTAGGGACTACCTGTTCTCATTTCAAGATTGTTAATTTAATTATAGCTGCAAAGACCCCTTTTCCAAATAAGGTCACACTCACGGGTTCCAGGTGGACATGTCTTTTTGGGGGACCGCTTTTCTACACACCATATTTGCCAAACCAAAAGACATCATCTGTTGATGTCTATTGAGTACTTAACAATCAACTTGTTCTCTATCATTCTGTGGTGCTTGGTTCATATCTCTATTTTGGCACTTGTTATATTACATTAAATTTATATATTTTTACTTCTTCTGCTCTACTAGGTTAGGAAATTCCTTGATGGATAATATTTGATTTATCCTTTCTCACTCCTTAAAAACTGAAACCTCTGGCTCATTATCATCTCTAAGCACTACTTCCTTGTGACCATAATTTTTGGTGACTTAAATAACAAAGATGATTTTATGAATCAGGACTCTCCAGAGAAAGAGAACCAATAGGATATATATATATATAGAGAGAGAGAGAGAACTGTATGTAAGAGAAAATTTATTACAGGAACTGGCTTATGCACTTACGGAGACCAAGCAGTCCCATGATCTGCCTTCTGTAAGATGGAAAACTAGGGAAGCTGGTGGTGTAATTCAGTGCAAGTCAGAAGGCCTGAGAATCTGGGGTGGAGGCAGGTGGTTTCGAGGCAGTGTTATAAGTCCTGGTCTGAATATGAAAGCCTAAGAAATGGAAGCACCTCTGTCAAGGGCAGGAGGATGTGGATGTCTCAGTTGAAGCAGAGAGACCAATTTCATCCTTTCTCTACCTTTTTGTTCTATTCAGCCCCTCAAGGGATTGGATGATGCCAACCCAGATTGGGGAGCGCCATCTGCTTTATTCAGTTCACCAATTCAAATGTTAATATCTTCCAGAAACACTCTCGCAGACACACCCAGAAATTATGTTTTCCAACTATCTGGGCATCCCTTAGCCCGGTCAAATTGACACATTAAAATTAACCATCACAATGATTCTTCCAATGTGTTAACTTTTGGGCTTCCTAATATCCTTTCTTCCAATAATCTTGTCCTTTATGTTCTCTCAACCATTTATGCCATGGACATATTTTGTTCCTTATCATTATAAATAACTGAAACTACTCCAAAATTTCAGTTTCAAGCATAGCACTCCCTTATCATTACTACATCCTTTCCCCAGGTGACTCTCTTGATCTTTTTGTAATGATTCCTTGACTCCATTGATCCTATCTCCTTTTACTGTTTCTCTCAACTACTCATGTAATCATGTCCCTCCTTATGTAGCCTAGATTTGTTGCCAATCATAATCATATTCTTCTTTTGCTTTGTCATACTGTCTTGGTCAAAGCAAAGTCCTATTGAACTCTTCACCTACTTCATGCCTGCACTAGTCCAGCAGAAAATTGCTAGAGAAAAGCACACATCCATTCTGGAATAACTAACTTCCAAGGGAGCCCTCAGGGCTGCCAGGTAGTCCTGCTGTATTTCCCTTATTTATTCACTCTTTCATGTTCTCAGACCCTTGTTTTATATTGTCTTTCCTGAAAGAGCCAACATCACTTCTATTCTTAGTTTCAGCTGATGTCTTTGTTTCCCATTTTGCACAGAGAATAAAGGCAATCAGAAGAAAACCTGCAAAACTCCTGTACCCATCTCTATCCTTCTACCTGTATTTTTTGTACTCTGTCACCTTTCCTGTTGCTATGAATTACCTCTTTCTGTCCCTGGCAAAGGCCAGATCCTCTTTTTGTACACAGATATACCCCCTCTTATCTTCTTAAAGAAATTATTCCCCCCTTCTCTCCTGCATCATTATTTTCTTCTTTTTTACTTATTCCTATCAACATACTGATAAACTCTTATTTCTTTCATCAAAAAAAGCCCACAAAGACACAACTATTTTGAATATACTCTCCTCAGCTGCTGCTTCATTTTTACCTTCCTTTCATGGAATAAAAAAATATATTTAAAAGGGCTGTCCATCTTTGCTGTCTGCAATTTCTCTCATTCTGCTCTCTTTGAATCCACTGCAGCAGACTTTCACCTGTGTCACTTCAGAGACACACTGCTTATCAACATCCCCAAAGATCTCCGCACTGGTAAGTCCAACAGCCAATTTTCTGTCTTTATCTTAATTGACTTGTCAGCAGCATGAGGCAGGGTGTTCACTCCTTCTCTTTGAAATTTGTTTTTTACCTTGGCTTCCCTGGTACTGAAGTTTCTTGGTTTTTTCCTGTCTTACTGACTGACTGCC
>NW_012143079.1:41717-42577 GCF_000956105.1 Propithecus coquereli | reverse complement strand
GTTTTTCTGGGAGGAGTAAATAAATTCTTTTCAAACAACTGAGAGGGATAAGGAAAGTACGTTCCCCTCTTACATTCCATTCCTTTATCTCCCTAGGGAATGACTGGGAGGGATAAGCATCCTCCTTATCAGGAGGGATAAGGAAAGTAAGTTCTTTTGCATTTCATTCCTTTATATCCCTAGGGGTCTGGCAAAGGCTATGTGCCTAATACACCCCTAGGAAGGGGAGTGGGGTGGGTTTTATAGGAGGTTTGGATGGAAATTTGGGGAGAGTGAGTTCTTTAAGCCTAACAGGAGCTAAATTATCAACCCTCTTTCATTTCTAATAAGACAAATGTTTGTGTTAGGGAGAACATTTTAGCAAAACCTAATTGCTCTGGGAAAATGGAAATGTAGTTACAGATACAAAAATACTTGCAATTACTGCTACCAGTAATTGTCTCTGAGTAGGGAAATAGGAAAATTAGGAGCATGGATGGGAAAAGGACTTATTTTTCATTGTTCACTCTTAAGCATCTTTGGAAATTTGTACCATATACATATATTGAATTATTAAAAGAAAAAAGGTGAGGTGGTGAATTGCCTAAGTTAGAAATAGTAGAGCTCTTTTTATATACCCATGTGTTCTGTATATTTACTTAAATGCCAAATAAATAATACAATGATTATTTAGTAAGAGATAATTATTATGATAAAGGATAGTATGTGTTAATCAGAATATTTATTTTTGTACAAGTTTGAATAATTGGGGGGGTCATTTTAGGGTCAGGGAGTTTAAGATCGTACACTAGGATGATGGTTGGAAATAGAATAAAATGGGTGAATTTGAGAGAGATGTATTAGGATGAGTCATCGGTATT
>NW_012143079.1:27023-29489 GCF_000956105.1 Propithecus coquereli | reverse complement strand
TTGTTAACTTGAAAGTGAGTCTTCTGATTCAAAATGTCCTTATTGACCAATTGTTCCCCTCTCTCTCCCTTTTTCTTTAAAAGCTTATTGCTTTTTTGCTTATTTTCTTCCCTTTTGTATATACATGAAAAACAATTTATACTTTTTTCTTCTGTCCTCCAGGTTACTTTTCTTAAAAAAGATATTTAAAACCAATAATAGTCCTTTATGGAACAATGCTT
This sequence comes from Propithecus coquereli, assembly GCF_000956105.1. Lineage (NCBI taxonomy): Eukaryota > Metazoa > Chordata > Mammalia > Primates > Indriidae > Propithecus > Propithecus coquereli. The sequence goes on along the minus strand of NW_012143079.1, from coordinate 29,268 downwards.
GTTTTTAACTACTAAGGAAGATATATGGCCATTTATAATTATGCTTTACACTTTTATACATAGATCTAACTTCGAGTCATTTTAATTGTATTTCTGTCCAAACAAACTTGATTTAAAATCTTTCTGTAGGTTATTACGTGTCAGATATCCTACTGAAGTTGTAGTTTATGCTTCTGATTTTTTTTTTTAACCAGTGAATTCTCTACTACAAAGAAAAAAAAGTTATCAAATTAATCTGGCCTGGCAAATTTGTTAGTCCCTGTAATGTTCTCTAAATAATGGTTCATTATTTCTCTGCTTGTTCTAATTCCTATGGAAAAAATGACAATCATTTTATAGTTGTTTTAAATATCCCTTTTCTCTTTCATGCTCCAAACTCATATTTATTGCATTTAGCTTGATTTTATAAATGGGGTATATACTCACCTTCCTAACTATGTACAAATCTTGGTCTACACAAATTAGTCTATAAAAATCTATACCATTTTCCATTTAAGTAGCATCTATTGAGGTACAGAATTGAGAGGTGGAAGATAAAGAATTGGAAATGTTGCTCTGTAAGGATTGTAAGGTAATAGTTTTGGGATTGTATTTGGTGGTATCAATGTCAGAACTGATAAAGAAATAAATTCAATCCATTTAAAATAAATATGGGAATACGTCATTTTTGATATTTCTCCCAGTTTTAGTTTTAATGTGATGATATATTCTCCTGCCTAATAGTCTCCATCGACTTCTAATTGCACCTAGACTAATATTCAAACTCCTCACCATGGCCTCTAGGCTCTGTTTCTTCTTAGGGTTATTTCCTCTGCTTAATGTTCCCTCACACCAACCTCCCCCCCCCCAGTTTTATCTTTGCTGCTTGTTTTCCATTCTTGTGTCATTGGATTAAATATCACTTTTTAGAGATCCCTACCTAAAGCCCTTTTTTATTTACTTCCTAGTGCTTATCACATTTTAAAATATTTTGAATTTGTTGTTGTTGTTGTTGTTGTTGAGACAGTCTCACTCTGTTGCCCTGAGTGCAGTAGCATCATTGTAGCTCATTGCAACCTCCAACTCCTGGGCTCAAACAATCCTCCTGCCTCAGCCTCCTGAGTAGCTGGGACTACAGGCATGCAGCACAACACCCAGTGCATATTTTTCTTTTTGGTAGAGATGGGGCCTCACTCTTGCTCAGGTTGGTTTTGAACTCCTGAGCTTAAGCAATCTTCCTGCCTTCTGCCTCCCAGAGTGCTAGGATTATAGGAGTCAGCCACCATGCCTGGACTAAAAATTTATTCCTTTACTTTTTTTTTTTCTCTGTTGTCCCCAGGAAATTTTAAATTGCATATCTTGTTGACTGACTGAATGAATGAATGAAGGAGAAAAAAAGATCCATGTTCCTTATGGGTAGGGAATTGGTTGGGCAGAGGTTCCAGGTGTAAGGGATCATGATTTGTTTGTTTGCATAAGAGATGGGAGGCAAGGACTCCACCATGACTAGGATGTGACCTGGGATGAGGACAGCCAGGGGCACGTGGAAATGAAAGGGCAGAAATGTAGGGGTGGGAATCTGGGAGGGTGTCATGCTTTTAAATATGGCAGTAAAATATCCATATTTGGGTTTTAGAAAAATAACTCTTAGGAGTGTGGAAGTTGAGTGAAATGGTGAGCAGCGTAGTCATAGGGGATCCAGTTAGGAAGCTGCTGCAATTAATTATTCAGGTGATCGATGATAAGAGGTAAAGCTCAGGGAGTTCCAGAGGAAATGAAATGATATGGGATCGAGGATGATTTTGTTTGGAGATTTTTCCAAGTTTTTGTTGTTCATTGGGAAAAGAATTTCAGGACTCATTACATAAGCCAGGCAAGAGACAGCTTTATTGAAAGCAAAAGTACAGTCCCAGGAAGGAGAGTGGGCAGCTCAAAAAGAGCAGCTGCACTGGGAGGAAGTGGTTTTAGATCTTTTGTGGTCTTACTAATTGAGGGGAGGAGTATTCAAGGCCAAGAGTTTGGGTTTTGCTAATATTTAGGTAGTAATTCCTAGAATTGGGTTCTCTCCCATTTTCATACTGTATATGGTTGTTTTGGAAGTGTCATAGTGATTTCAAGGGTGGAGAAAATTTAAAATCACAATGTAAATGACATTATTGTTAGCCAAAGTTCACATAAGGTGCCAGAGATAGCTGAAAAGCTGGTCAAAGCTGGTTCTTGTTTGTGGTTATCAGCTCCTCTAGTTAATGTCTGCTTGCAACTTGTT
>NW_012143079.1:14442-14888 GCF_000956105.1 Propithecus coquereli | reverse complement strand
TAAGTGAAGGTTTTCTGACTCCCAAGTCCATACTCTTTCACTGCATTTCATTTTCTCTTGGGAGTAAAATTCTTATTTCCTTAAAGGTGAGTCATTATTTTACTAATTTTAGAGAACATCATAAATGTAATTCTAAACAAAACAGAAGTATTTAAGAATGAGAAGAAAATGAAAAATATAACAATGCTTTTGTTATACCTTCAGTTTCATCATCTTTAATATTTAAAGCCATTAATCTTGCTCTCTTGTTTCTATGGGGTTTAGTAATAAGTTTCTCTATTCTATTGCAATGTAGTCTGGTTTCCCAGTATTTTATCTTGATTGTCTCCTGCTCATCTTATTAATAGTATACTTCCAGATATTACAAAACTACATAAAATTCTTAAAGCATGTAAGATCTATATGCCAACTCTTTCCGAGTTAATGGATAATGTAGAAACAAAGCA
>NW_012143079.1:12755-14392 GCF_000956105.1 Propithecus coquereli | reverse complement strand
AACTTAGATAAGAGAAAGAGAAACACTATGGTGTTTCCTTATAATTCTCCAAATGCTTCTTCTTAGTCAATTTTGCCATATCTTCCTCACCCAGTATGTCTTGAAAATCAAGCTTTCCCTAACATTTTGGTTTCAGCAGGTTTTCTGTCACTTATTTTTGCATATGGTTCACAAGTTGCTTTTTTTTTTTAATAACTCCTGCCTCACTTCTGCTGAGCTATGTACAACATGGTGGCATTGAAATGTGTTTGTTTTGCATTTTAGCCCTCTCTGTTTGCTTACTTCTTCTTCCATCAGGCTTGTCTGGCATAGTTCCTCTTCTACTACCTTTCAGAGGCAGCCCAATCAGGAGCAGTCACCCTCAAAGTAGCTGCCTCTCAAATCTTAAGGTTGGTCCTTCCTGACACTTCAATCTAAAATAGTACATGGAATACTTTCTCTACATCAGCCAGCATTAACTTTCTATATAGAAATTACCACTGTTCAATATTTTTCTTGTGTTTATGTTTATTTATTTATTGCCTGTCTCTATAGGAAGTGAGTTTTGCAAGAACAGTCACTAATTGGTTTTGTGTCCTCAAATTCTTTTTGTGTTTCATTTGCGCTAAATATTTTATCTTCCACGAAACTCTTCCCTTAGCTATCCTCTTGGGTCATTCCCTCATTTCCCTTTAGTTCTTTGCTCAAATAGAGACAGGTTTTCTCAGTCTATCCTATATCAAATAGACCCTCACTTTTACTCCTACCATCATTTATACCCCTCATTTTATTTCTAACAGCACCAACATATTTTTTATATATTTATTGTCTGCTCTTGCCATTAGAATGCAAATCTTTGAGGTCCAGGACTGTATTTTCTTCACTACTATGTCCTTAGAAATTAGGATGCTTCCTGGCATGTAGCACTTACTCAATTAATATTTGATAAGGAAATAACAAATGTATAGAAATATGGACATGTCTTTTCCCAGGCAATAGAGTAAGAACCTTGTCAGCCAATGTAGGCTGAGTTTTTTTGCTAGTGAATCCTCCCTTTTTCTTGTGATCCATTGGGCACATGGATGGGTACTAGAGAAGATTCCATGCAAAGAAAAATACAGGGTACCCAGTTAAATTTGAATTTCAAATAGGCAGCAAATAATGTGGGCATACATGTACTATGTAACTACATAATTTGTGTAGCTTACTTTTTGTTGGTCCCATTTTGGGCTAATCTTTGGGCTGAACAGTCATGGACTGTTGTTGGCCAAGCCTGGAGGTTTTATTTATTTATTTATTTGGTAATTCTGTTTCCTCAAAAACTAAGTGGACTTCTGATCTCTATAGAACTACAACTTTTGCAGCTACAGATTTTTATCTAGATATTGTATTTCAGACTCACAATGTTTATCTCTTAACATCAGAACTCCATCTGCTAGCTTTTATTTTAATATCATCTGTCCTGAAGTAATAAGTAGCAGTAGCTTTTTGGGGAGGAAGCTCATATCTTAATCATATTTTGGTTGTTTTCTCACTTCTTTTGTTTAAAGAGATGGCTTAAAAGGAGCCCAGAGCACTGGAGGGAGGAGAGCAGTGTTATCTCCTAATAAGACTGCCTCTTTCCTCTGTTTCCTTTAGCTTAGCTTATGGAAGTTCAT
>NW_012143079.1:9534-10530 GCF_000956105.1 Propithecus coquereli | reverse complement strand
GATCACTCTTACCACTGAAATATTTAAATATAATCGACTTAACTCTAATTCCACAGTCTATGGAAGTTCCAGATCCCTCGTAAAATTTCTGCAAACTTGCAGGCTGATGGTGGGGGAAAGGTGTTCCCTTGTCGTCTTCCATCTTCTGGACTCTTAACTTCCTGAGTGTTGGCCTGTGCTATGACAGGTCAGTCCTGGTGTGAAAATCAACTCTCTGTTCAAGTTTCACAAAATAAAAACTAAAATCAACCAACTAGTCAGCTCTCCTCTAAGCCAGTTACCACTCCTGCATGCTGTTTCCATCTTTCAATATTCTGTTAACTGTTCTTGTCTGCTGTTGTCTCCTCTCTTTATCCTTTGCCCCTATATATACTCGTTCTGCCCTCACTGTCGTTGTGTGGTATTTTCACAGGGGAAATCCATAAATATATGGACTTAAGGTGCTATTTAATTGGAAACCTCTCCCCACGTAGCTCCTTTGTGGGGGAAGAAAAAGAGGATCGTGATAATTCAAACTAGGATACTCTTTTATCTTCTCAAATACAGTCTTTTGATTAAATCTCAGAGAATACCAAGGTTTTAAGCAGTTTAAAAGTGCTAATATATTATTTTATTTTGCTTTCTCTTTGTAGAATAGGATTTATTATGAAAAAAAGGATGAAGGTAATATTTTTTGTGTTTCTATTACGTGATATGGACTTTGCATAGCTTCTTTCATTTAAAAATTCACAGAAACTCCATGAGAAAAAATTAAGGATCAGAGAAGCTGATTACTTTGCCTAAGATCAGAGAGTAAGTGAGTAGCATACATAAGTGAAGGTTTTCTGACTCCCAAGTCCATACTCTTTCACTGCATTTCATTTTCTCTTGGGAGTAAAATTCTTATTTCCTTAAAGGTGAGTCATTATTTTACTAATTTTAGAGAACATCATAAATGTAATTCTAAACAAAACAGAAGTATTTAAGAATGAGAAGAAAATGAAAAATATAACAATG
>NW_012143079.1:9025-9484 GCF_000956105.1 Propithecus coquereli | reverse complement strand
TACAAGAAAGTGACTATACCCAGAGGTATGGTAGAGATTTTCAGAATTTATGAGGGGCTATATCTCCAATTTTTGACTAAAATTTCTGGAAAAAATCTAAATCAACAAAAATTGACACAAGGAAAGGAAGAATCTTGAATAATTGTAATAAAATAATAAAGTCGATTAAGAATACCATTCCTTTTCCACCTATACCCCTTCACAAGCAAATAAAAAGACTTTAGGTGAACTAGATGAATTTATGAGCAATTTCGTTCAGATGATTAAGAGACCGCTATTTACAATTAATAATTAGGCTATCTTGGAGCATTAAGGAAACAGGTTTTCGAAGTACTATATTATCCTGGTCAAAAATATGATAGACAATCCAGAGAAAAGAAAACTAGTTCTATCTTCAGTAATATTGATATAAAAATATGTAAATAAAAGTCAATCTAATAACATATTAAATGATATATC
>NW_012143079.1:8095-8375 GCF_000956105.1 Propithecus coquereli | reverse complement strand
CTCATAAAGAAAGCTTAACATATTCATATCTTAAGAATCAAATAATGAGATATTCATATTTGCATAGGGATTCTTATGAAAAATTTAACAGTTTAAAAAGTTGTGCTATAATATATATTCATGGAAAGTGGATGTGATTAATAACCTCATTTTAGAATCCTGGGAAAGCAGTATTTCATTTTGAGACCTTGTTTTTCAAGTTGCATGAGAATAACATTAATATAACACTAAGTGCTCAAAAAAGTTTTATGCTAGAAAACTATTACTATTTATATTACTT
>NW_012143079.1:5693-6099 GCF_000956105.1 Propithecus coquereli | reverse complement strand
CTTCCAGATATTACAAAACTACATAAAATTCTTAAAGCATGTAAGATCTATATGCCAACTCTTTCCGAGTTAATGGATAATGTAGAAACAAAGCAGTTAACACAGGAGTAAGTAAAATTTACTTCTATGTGATGAAGAGGAAAACACTTTAAACACCAAAGTGTTTGAGGAAGGCAAAAGATTTAAACGAAATTATAAAAAATGCCTTTGAAGAAAATATTTTTAAACATATTTAAAATAAAAGCACATGAATGTCAAATAAATTTAAACACATAATGGATTATTCATAGGTGACTTTTTAAAATAACTTAAATCATAAAGCTTGATGTTATGAGTTTTTCTGCTTATTAAATTGACTGATACTTGCTTATTATAACTATTATCCAAATAAGAGTTTAAATACTAT
>NW_012143079.1:2183-2504 GCF_000956105.1 Propithecus coquereli | reverse complement strand
ATTCACATTCCCATCAGCAATGTATAAGGGATCCATTTTATCAGTATGAGCCAGGATTTGATGTTGTTTATTTTTAGTTTAGCAATTTTGATAGTTACATAGTGATATCTCATAGTTTAATTTAAAGTTGCATTTCCCTGATAGCTAATGATGTTGAACATATTTTCATGTGCTTATTTGCTGTCAGTATATCCTCTTCAGTAAAATATCTGTTCGTGTCTTTTGTCTATTTTATAATTAGATTTTCTTTTTTACTATTCAGTTTTCAGAGCTCTTTACTTATGATTCTAGAAACTATTCTTTTGTTATATCATTGCGCAA
>NW_012143079.1:0-323 GCF_000956105.1 Propithecus coquereli | reverse complement strand
TGTAATTCCAATTATATGTGTATTTTATTATTTAATACTATCCCACAAACCCAAGGCTCTGTTCATCCTTTTCCCTCCCTACTCCTCTTTTTTCTCTTTGTGTTTCAGTATGGCTGATTTCAAGTGACTTATCAGGTTTTTTATTTGTTTGTTTGTTTGTTTTGAGACAGGGTCTCACCCAGGCTAAAATGCAGTCGCATAGTAGTCATTGCTCACTGCAGCCTTGAACTCCTTGTCTCAAGAGATCCTCCTGCCTCAGCCTCCTGAGTAGCTAGGACTACAGGTGCTGCACCACTACACCTGGCTAATTTTTTTATTTTATG
>NW_012143078.1:0-1598 GCF_000956105.1 Propithecus coquereli | reverse complement strand
ACTGTAACCCCTGCCTCCCTGAAATGTATAAAACCAAACCGTAACCCAGCCACAGCGAGTCTACTTGCTCAAGGCCTCTTGGGTGTGGCTCCGGGTCATGGTCCTCAAATTTGGCTCAGAGTAAATCTCTTTAAAATTACTTTACAGAGTTTGGTCTTTTTTTCTGTTGACATCTTCATGAGCTCACAGTAAGTTATATTTGCATCACACTTGACAGTTTACATACTGCTGATATATATTGTCTTACTTTATTTTTCCAACAAGGCTTTCATATTGAAAGGCCGTGTATGATTCCAATTTTGTGAAATTTACTGGAAATGGCACTGGGCTGACAGACATGAGATCCAGGGCATGACACTAACTCTGGGTCTTTTTGTTTTAACAATAAAATGTAGTATTGGGTTGAAATCAATTACCTAAAGTCTTTTAAGTTATATAACCATTGTTGAAAAATAAATATTTGTAACCACCAGATGTAGGTTGTTGGAATCATATGAGAGAATCCAGAAGAGAATGCTGGTTGTGGAGTGTATCTTACCAGTTTCCCCATCACTTTCAATGATGGAAAAGTTCCTGGAGATTATGCTTCTACATGTTCCATCAGATTCCTTTCTCCTCCAATTCTATTTCATCAAAGTTAATAAAACAAAGCTTTAGGAGTAGAAATAGCAAGGGTGTGACTTATGGGCCAGATCCAACCTGTAGGTATGTTTTTGCATTCACAATATTTTCAAAAATGAAACTGTTGAATTAGATGCTAAAATTAACAAATTAGAGGATTTCACATAAAAACTGAATTTTTTGCTATAGAAAATTTGACACACTGAACCATGGCAATGACCAGCCAGGGCTGGTGTGGGGACTGTTTCTTTCAGATACAGCATGGAGTCTCCAGTCGGCCCTTATTCTAGTGCTCACTAAGTCCTTGTCGGCTCTTTGGTTTAAATCCCTGGCTTAGAGCTAGGAAACATACAAGAGGACACACATCTCTTCCAGGAATAAAATCTAGAACTTTAGTTTTCTCAATTTTGTCTTATGTGACTCAGTATTGTCCATAATTTAACACAGGAAGCCAGGCTCCTGATCCTGTCACATGGTCCATTGGAAAGTCTGTTCATATCTTAATTCGTCTTTTTATGTTTTGATGTTAGGATATTCATTTGGAAAATAAGATAAAGTCTCTTCCAGTGTTCCTACACACTGGAGCTTTATGGTGAAAGCTCCCAGCCACCAGAACTGCTTCCAGTGTGTCTTCATTTTTCATTTTCTCCTGTCAACTGGTGGTTGTAGAACTCACTGGGCTTCATTTGCTTCTCAAAGTGTATCTATTATATTAATATTTGGAGGCATAATTCAGAAGGATGGGGCATTATCCGAATGGCAGCAGAATTTTAAATATGGCCGTCTTCATACTTTTTAATAGGAAGTCACCTAATGATATAGTTTGGTTGTGTGTGAATGATTCTATATCCTCCTGGGGACCCGTCATTGAATTTGATAGGGTAGGAAATTTCAACCTGCAAACAATTTTTCTCTCATCATTTGCAGATAAACCCTCTTTACTCTTGAGAAAGAAAGCCTTTTTTTTTTTTTTTTTT
>NW_012143077.1:0-1210 GCF_000956105.1 Propithecus coquereli | reverse complement strand
AGTGTGTTTGTATTCACTAGGAAGGGACATGTCTGTGGAATTAATCAAACAGAGAATTCAATGTTCCTTGCAGATAATTTTGGCCATGTTCCATTATGAACTTTCTAGTCTGAATTTTCATTTTTCCTGGGAAAAGACTCACATGTTCCAAATCCTCAGTCTTTCCTCTACTTATTAGTGAAGAACAATATAGCCAAACTGCTATATACAGAATTAAGAGCAATGTGTATTTAGCAAGGCACTGTGCCGGGAACTTCATCACTAAAACAAGAGAAGGAAAAATATTTGAGAATATCAGTTCAAATGTAGTAAATACAAACTAGCATCAAAAATGTTATAAAAACCATAATAATAATTAACTAATCTTCTTATTTTCCTAAAATTAAAATAAATGTGGAGGGAGAGAATTAGAAAATATTCAAAGCTCCTAATACATTCCAGTAAATCCAGAGATGGAAAATCTCATTTCCCAAGGAAAATCGGTGCTACTAATTTTGGTAACAATTAAAAATTCATATTCGATGCCTAATTAAAACCTTTTCAATCTATATGTTTTGTTCCTTAATAGTTTTCCTAAATTTATGACATGATCAGAATCCTTATCCTGTCATTGGCTTTATGTTTCATACCAACTTTTCTTTCATCTTACAGAATGAAATTAATCCTGCAGATAAATTCTAGCTATTTTATTAACAGCTATAATGAAATAGTTGATGCTATTATTTATTCCATATACATGGTACTTTGGCTCTAGAGCCTGAAGGCACCTATTGCTGTTTTCTACCACTGATGATTTTATCTGTACTTCCACGTCTGGACAATTGCTCTACAATAGTCACAAAGACCTAGCACTTGGTAGAATCCTACCTGCTGAGGAGTTTATTTGGCCAACTTGGTGTATGACGTATAAATGGAAGATGTTGGCCAGGCACCGTGGCTCATGCCTGTAGTCCCAGCACTTTGCGAGAACAAGGCAAGAGTATCACTTGAGGCCAGGTTCACGAGATCAGCCTGGGCAACACAGCAAGACCCCATCTGTACAAAAAATAAGAAAAATTAGCCAGGTGTGGTGGTGTGTGCCTATAGTCCCCGCTACTCAGGAGGCTGAGGTGGAGATCACTTGAGTCCAGGAGAGCTGTGATCATGCCACTGCACTTCAGCCTGGGCAATAGAGCAAGAAAATGTCTCTAAAAAGAAAATAAAACAAATA
>NW_012143076.1:0-2839 GCF_000956105.1 Propithecus coquereli | reverse complement strand
ATTTACATAAAATCAAAATAATGCCAAAGTAGCTATTTAAAAATAATGACGATTATCAAAATTAAAGTAACTGAAATTCTTTGTATATGTTACTCAAATACCAATTTGACTGTTTCTTCCCTACTGAGTTACACATCTGTATTTTTACATATATGAATGTCTCTATGTGTAATTGAGTCCATCGAGTTTCAAAACATAAGTGAGTCTGGGCAACATGATTTTGCCACCCATTCCCTGAAAAAGAAAGATCTATTAGAAAGTAAGTTCCAAAGTGGGAGTCTTGACTTTGTCCTTGTTTCTCTTTTTGTTCAGATTTCTTAATTTTTTCAGACAGATAAGAGACTTAGGCTCAAGTCCAATGTAAGCACATATTTATTATATCTGGTGACTAAAAAAGAGAAGCAGAACTTGGATATTTATTGTAGGCTATAAGAATCTGTGTAGTTGAATAATACCTTTTGGAAATAATAATGATAAAAAACTCTATCATTTGTTAGACATATGTTGGAACTATGCTAAGCAGTACACATACATAGAAAGTGTGAGATAGTTATTACCCTGTTTTGCAGAAATCAAGGTGCATAGAAGATAAATAATTTGACTGAAGCTCATTTACAGAGGTGGGGCAGTCACTCCAGTGCCTACACTCTCAATCACCACTACTCTATACTATCTCCAAAGAACATCTACATTGTTAGTCCCAAAAATATTTCTAGAAGAGATCTACATCAAGGGAGTGGAATAGAATCATTGGGTTTAACTGAGACATCCTGAGTGTGTTACTTATTTTTTCTGAGCCTCAAGTTCCTCATGTGTAAAATGGGAGAATTTTACCTACTCCATAAAACCGTCTGGAGGATTTTATGGCATAATGCTCATACACCCAAGACGCAGCGCCAGAGATGTCATAAGCCAGCAAGTACATGGGATACTGACATTGTTTCTTTCCCTAGAGGGCTCTGCTCTTCCTATTGTACTCCTGCTATTACAGATTTAGTATCTTCTTTCAGTTTCTGATCACTGTTATGCTTAAGTGATAACTGAGAACCAGAAATGGAGCTTCCCTGGAACTGCTTTTCTGAGGATGGGTTGATACTTAGTATCATTCAGGGGTTCACATGCATGCAACACTAAGAAGCATAATTCATATTCCAAGTAAGCATCTATACACTAGGCTGCTCAGACTTCCACACAGCTCCACACGCAAACTATGGCCTTCTAGGGTGATGTGGTACAGGGACACAGAGCACTCAGTAAAAGCATGAGCTGTTGCTGTTGTTTTAATTTTTATTACTCGAGGTCTGATTTACAGTGCATTCACACTGCTCATTGACCCCACATTTGAATAGTGTGGTTTTGGTGTTTCACACCAGAAACCATGGGGGTTCTGCCCACCAGATCTATTAATAGAAACATGCTGCATGCCATATTTCGCTACAGAGACCATTTTTAGGATTCTAAGAAAGGAGTAAGTATGAGTTGGTTTATTTCCCTGATTCTTTTCCAATAGTTTCTTTCTAAATGTTGCCTTAGCAGACACATAATCCCAGAACAAAGCAGTAAGGCCATTTAATATGTTTAAAATGGATGCATAAAGTTGGCTATTACTCAAGTGGCCTCTGTAGTCCTTAGAACTTCACTAAAGGGTATAGTCCTAGGATAGTGGAGATTAAATGACTAAATATATGTAAAACCAAACAATAAATGCCTCACACCATTAGCTGTGAAACTGTTAGCTATACAGCTACGTAAAACAAATATGGAAGAGAAGGACAGACCATGGAAATGAAAGGAATAAAAAACCAAATATTTCTTACCCTGCATTTTTTCACAAACAAACCCATAGCCTTCTTTTCCACAGTTTTCAAAATACCATTTTCCAGTGAAATGAAAATTAGGATTACTTGACAGCAAGGCACAGAGAGGAATGTGTTTTTGAACTTCATTGGTGTTATGACTTGGAATCTTTAAAAAAACACATATGTTATCAAAAATATGGTAACATACAACATTATTATAACATTGAAATTTTTATTAAGGATATAATTTTAAAAATTGACACATTATTCTGTTATTTATATTTAATAAACCTGCTCACAAATCACTTCATAGCCATGAAATAGACAATTATTGTGATGAGTAATTGTATTTATGGAACACATGAAAACTATATGAAATTACATTATTAAAAATTAATATATTAAGAAAAAATTAATTTAAATTTCTACAAAACTATCATGTTTAATGTTTATGTGTATATATTCTAAATAGAATTTTTAAAAAACTAAGTAATAAATGCTTACAATATACACATTTCTTATAAACAGTTACTATTAAAATGTCATCTGTCAGAGGCAAGATTTATAAATTAAAAGGCAAGGTTTTCTCACACGGGATCATTGGTGCTTACATGTTCATGAGCAGCTGTGATCATGGGAAAACCAAACTCATGTTTTACATACAGATGTTTCCTATTTAATATGCACATTTGCCTTTCTGGTCTTATGTTATGCTATGTACTAGGATAGGCAAAGTTTAGAAAACCTAAAACACAGAAACAAAGAGTTTCTCTATGATCTGATCCAAAGTGACTTGAATTCATCTCTGTGTACTGGTTTCTATTACGTGTGGAGAGGTCAGAAGACCTAGAACTTAAACCCTTTCCTGACCTGGCTAAGAGACCTTGGGCAAATAATCTCTCTACACTTCAAATTTGTGGCCTGTAAGAGATTCTTCAGGTCTCTCTTAGAGGGGTGTGGGTAGAAAGATAGTTTGCACTTTTATCATCTGTTTATTCTTTGCTAGAAGTCTGTTTGCCAGCCTATCTATCCGTTATATG
>NW_012143075.1:0-1066 GCF_000956105.1 Propithecus coquereli | reverse complement strand
TCTCGAACTCCTGACCTTGAGCAATCCACCCGCCTCAGCCTCCCAGAGTGCTAGGATTACAGGCGTGAGCCACCGCGCCCGGCTGTTTTTCCATTCTTGTGGTACTTAGTAGAATGGGCTCTAGCTCTATCCAGTATAATACAATAAGTGCTAGATCACCATTTTTTTTTTGTGGCTGAGTAGAACTCCATGGTGTACATATATCACATTTTATTAATCCACTCATTTATTGATGGGCACTTGGTTTGTGTCCACATCTTTGCAATCGTGAATTGTGCTGCTATAAACATCCTAGTGCAGATGTCTTTTTTATAGGATGTCTTTTTTTCCTTTGGGTAGATGCCCAGTAATGGGATTGCTGGATCGATGGTACTTCTACTTGTATCTCTTTGAGGTATCTCCATATTACTTTTCACAGAGGTTGTACCAATTTGCAGTCCCACCAGCAGTGTATGAGTGTTCCTATCGCTCCACATCCACGCCAACATTTATTGTTTTGGGAAATTTTGATAAAAGCCATTCACTGGAGATAAGTGTTATCTCATTGTGGTTTTGATTTGCATTTCCCAGATGATTAGAGATGTTAAACATTTTTTCATATGTTTTTTGGCCATTAGTCTGTCTTCTTTTGAAAAATTTCTGTTCCTGGTACTTTTTATAAATGTAACTTTTTAGATAGTCATTGTTATAATCTAAAATCTAAAACATCCACTTCTTGGTTTTGGATCCCTAGGTGAACAATATTTAATCTTGCTTTATTCATCTTGTGACTTAACACTTTTCCCGTGGATAATGTAAACAGCAAAAACAAATAATTATTTTAGCATGAAATATATCTAATACATTATTAACAGGCTATTTAAAAACATAAATAAATACACAGGCCAAATGGACAAAGGCCAAGTTTAAGAATACTTCTGGGCCGGGCGCGGTGGCTCACGCCTGTAATCCTAGCACTCTGGGAGGCCGAAGCGGGCGGATTGTTTGAGCTCAGGAGTTCGAGACCAGCCTGAGCAAGAGCGAGACCCTCGTCTCTACCAAAAATAGAAAGAAATTAATTGGACAG
>NW_012143074.1:0-1801 GCF_000956105.1 Propithecus coquereli | reverse complement strand
TAATAATTATATATATTCATGGGGTGCATAGTGATGTTTCAACACATATAATGTATAGTGATCAGGTCAGGGTAATTAGCATATCCATCGTGAATGTCTCTTCATCTTCTTATAAGAATACTAGTCGTTCTTAGGGCCCCACCCTTATGACCCCATTTAATTTTTTTACCTCCTTAAAGGCCTTATTGCCAAATATAGTCACATTGGGGGTCAGGGCTTCAATATAAATTTTGTGGGGGACACAGTTCAGTCCATCATGGGGGATAAGGGTGGCAGGGAGACTTTCATGTTTACTTTTTTATACTTTCTGGGTTTCTTCGAGACAGGGTCTCACTGTCTCCCAGGCTAGATAGAGTGCAGTGGCTTCAAAACAGCTCACTGCAACCTCAAACTCCTGGGCAGGAGCCATCCTTCTTCTCAGTCTCCTGAATAGCTGGGACTACAGGTGGACACTGCCATGGCTGGCTAATTTTTCTATTTTGAGTGTAGATGGGGGTCTCACTCTTGCTTAGGCTGGTCTCGAACTCCTGAGTTCAAGTGATCCTCCTACCTTGGCCTCCCAAAGTGCTGGGATTACAGGTGTAAGCCACCACACCTGGCCCCTTCTCGGTTTTAAGACAGTTGAATGTATTACCTATTTTAAAAGATCTTACAAATGAACTCCTGGTTTCTGCCACCAGCAACTTGGAGAATATTGGTGCCATTCAGTGGGATGGGGAAGACTGAGGGGAAAAAGTTTGGTGAGGTGGGAACGGGGTAGGGAGCATTGGAGATGCTGGAGAGATGCCGTAGCGGGATGTTGGCAAGGCAGCTGGGTCCAGGAGAGGAGGCTAGGTTGGAGCAGAGAAGAAAGGAGGTCTTCTGCATGTTTACAAAGTCAGGAGAATGCATACGCCCACCCAGGGCAGTGGTTCTCACACTTTACTGGGCATGCTGGAACATAGACTGCAGGATTCTGCTCCCCACAGTTTCTGCTTCAGTAGGCCTACGTAGGGCCCAAGAATTTGGACTTCTGACAATTCCACTGCTGTTTGGGGACCCCACTTGGAGAAACTCTAGCCCAGGGCAATGATTCTCCATTCTAGCCTCACATTAGTAGGACATAGAGAGTCTTGAGGAAAAAAAAAAAAAACACCATTATCTGAGACCCACTCCACTGCAGAATGGGTAAGTCAGAACCTCTCGGGGGGTGGTCCTGCACACTGGTAATTTTTTAAAATCTCCCCGGTTGATTCTAATGTGCAGCTTGAAATGAGAGCTTTAGACCAAGGGAAAGATGCCAAAGAAATGAGAGAAAGCCAAGAACAAAGACCTTAGGACGTCTGCTTTTAAATGACCAGTAGGCAAGAGAAATCGACCAAGAGATTGGGAAGTGAAGAGTTAAAGGGAAAACCAGGACCTACACACTCCTGTTGTGGAAGGCAGTCCTCAGCTGCCAGGCTCTGCGCTGGGTTCTGGTGATGCAGATGCAAATAAGACCTACGCAGCCTTCGAGAGCTTCCTTGGTGTTAAGGGCCAAGATGCTCTCTTAAGGAAGTGATAGCATAATCTATCCACTTCTTGACATATGGCCTATAGAAGTACTTGCTCATATGCACAAGGACTGATGTCAAGGATGTTCATGGCAGCATCGCTTGTAATAGCGAAAAAGTGGAGACCACCTGCCCTCAGTTGAAGAATGGCTATTATACAAAATGGTGCGTTCATATGGTGGGAACGCCATACAGCATTTCAAAGAAGTGAACCAGGTAGACATCGACTTTCCAAATCCCCAAAAATATTGTTGAAGGAAAAAGAGCAA
>NW_012143073.1:0-1064 GCF_000956105.1 Propithecus coquereli | reverse complement strand
TGAATGAATGTAAGCTGCCTAGAGTAGCACTTTACATCAATAGGTGCAAGTGTTATTCATGTGCATTTACTCTCTGATCCAGCAATCCCATTTCTAGGAATTTACCCTAAAGCTACACCCCCTCCAATAATAAAAGCAATATATACAAACATTTGCTCATGATACCATCATTTGTCATAGAAAACTGCTGCAAACAACCTATAGGCCATATATATATTAATATTAGTTTTTGATTGCTGCATAATATTAAATACATTACCACAAATTTAGCACCTTAAAATCATAGCCACTTTTTAGCTCACAGTTCTGTAGATCAGAAGTCTGGCACGGCATGGCTGGGTTCTGTACTCAGGGTACCACGAGGCTAGAACTCAAGGTGTCGGTTTGGCTTAATTCTCAACTAGAGAACTGAGGAGAATGAATGTTTCCAAGCGCCTCCTTACTGTTGGCAGGATGGTAGGACTGAGGTTGCCGTTTCCTTGTTGGGCACCGACTGGTGGCTCCTCTCAGCTCCTAGAGGCCACCTGCATTTCTTTTTTTTTTTGTGAGACAGAGTCTCACTGTGTTGCCTGGGCTAGAGTGCCATGGCGTCATCATAGCTCACAGCAACCTCAAACTCCTGGGCTCAAGCAATCCTCCTGCCTCAGCCTCCCGAGTAGCTGGGACTACAGGCACACGCCACCATGCTTGGCTAATTTTTTTCTATATATTTTTAGCCGTCTGATTAATTTCTTTCTATTTTTGGTAAAGACGGGGTCTCGCTCTTGCTCGGGCTGGTTCGAACTCCTGAGCTCAAACGATCTGCCCGCCTCGGCCTCCCAGAGTGCTAGGATTACAGGCGTGAGCCACCGCGCCCGGCCGGATTTACTTGACTCTTGATTTCAAGTACCACCTGTATGTTGATGACTCCTATAGCTCTATTTTAGGTTTTGCTGGTTCCTTCCCATGTCCACCTCTCCAACCCATTCTAGCTACTCCCAGTGTGAACCTCCATTTATCTGCAGACTTCCCTGCTCTTCTTCTGGAGTCTGTGTGAGGTCAGTGGATCTTCAGTAGTCTTCACT
>NW_012143072.1:0-1407 GCF_000956105.1 Propithecus coquereli | reverse complement strand
CTTATGAATTTAGCAAGATTTTTATTGTCACCATTAAAGGGAGTTTTTATGACTTAATTAAATTCCCCTTAAACATTATGGACTGTATTTATAAATTTAATAGGTTAAATATCCTCTCTTAAGAATTTCAGTTGTCTGACTTTAAATTTAGTAATTCTTAAGTTCTCTTAAATGTTTGAGAGTGTTTACAAAGTCAGTAAAATTTCCACATGTCACAAATTTAATTATTCAATTACACATTTTTAAATTGGTATCACAAGGTTAATCTATAAGATGCTGATTTTTCTTAAACACATTAAGTACTTAAAAATAGTAAACAGACACAGAATCTTTAGCAAATATCGTGTGTTTGATTCCCTTAACATCTATACGTTATCCTAAATCTCCTGGGAATTAAAGATGCTACTTATTCTAAAGAAATAGTTATGCATTCCAGACATTTTGAAGGTTGCCTTGCCAACAGAAGTTTGGAAGATTGCCTGCCCAGCTGAAAGGCTGCTGCTGGAACAGAGATTTTGGCTGGGTGTGAGATCTGGACCGCAGGACATCCAGGGAAATCCCGGCTGCCACTCTGATGTCCAGGCTGAGTCCTTTCTATGGCCACTATGTCAAGAACTCTTAAAGTTAAAAAGGGAGCTCATCATGTAGTTCCTGGTGTATTATCTGATTTTAAGATAGTCATGAGTTAATTCATTCTACCTAACCCTTTCCTACCCATCTTATCTCTTAGGACCAAAATTCTTTCAGATACGGAAATGCTATTTGATCGAACATGGGCCCCTCTTGCGCTTTATTTGCCTTGTAGGCACAACTTACAAAGTCACTCTACTAAAAAATTATGAAAGGTATTTTTCAGAATTGAGAAGGAGATGAGACCAGATAATCCCTTTGTTTTCTTCTAATCTCATGATTCTGTGTTTTGAGTGAACCATGGGAGGTTGTGACCTCCGGGGATGGCAAGAGAGCCAGTGCCAGTCACTGAGAGGGAATCCCATTCAGAGAGAAGGCATTTCGAGACATGTGGACTTTGAAATGAGGAGCACAGCGCCGAGAGTAGTGATGCCACAGACATAAAAGGGAATTTGGGGAAGGTCATCTGCCTTCCAGGTGGAATGGTAGCTCACAAAACAAAGAGGCTCTCTGGATGAAGTAGTAAGCAGGAGAACACGTGTGGTCAGCCTTCTAAAGTTCAAAGGAAGAGGCAGGAAGAGGTGCTCACACACGTTGCTGGGTAGCACAGAAACTGGCACAGTTTCAGAAACAACTTGCCCACATGCAGGAAAAACCTGACACTAATCAGAACTCCAAATTAAATATGACCCTCTTCGAGGCACTAATTCTCTTTTAGCACAATATCTTAACTTAAGGAATAGTATAGAATGTAAGCCAAGATTAATACAGAGAATA
>NW_012143071.1:0-968 GCF_000956105.1 Propithecus coquereli | reverse complement strand
TGGAGAGGTATGAAAATATAGGGGTGGGAATCGTGGATAGGAGGGAGAGTCCAAGAGATGTTATGGGGGAGATTGGACAGAGAATTGCTGGAGTGGTAGATGTGAAGAGAGCGAGCTGAAGAGGCAGGAGGCAAGGTGTAGAGTAGAACACTTGCTGCGGAGACTGTAAACGACTTGCAAATCAAGGATACAACACATGAATTAGTATGTTTTAATATCAGTTCAGTGGGTCATGGCTAACATTTTAAAATACAATAGAAGAAAGAAGAAAATAATTTAAACTACTTACAATCCAGGAACTGAGATCTAAGTATTATAGAAATTTATGTGTAAAGTCTTCTTTTGTGGGTGAGAGAAGAGCATCCCTGGAAAAGGGACAAGCTCACAGAGCGGTCCGGACACCACAGAGAACGTGTCATTTTGAAGAGCTGAAGGAAGCTCCATGTGACTGGATCTCAGAGCAGCGGATCTGAGTGGGCAATGTGGCTGAAGACAATGCAGAACTTGGTAGGGACTGTTCATCGAGGCCCGTAGAACTCTCAACTTAACTGCAGTCTTTATCCTAAGACTGGGAGCCATCATGGAATTTGAAGACAAGAAACAACATGACCAGTTTTGCATTTCAGAAAGATCATTTCTGCCTACAGTGTGGAGAATGGAGTGGAGTGCCACAAGACTTGAGGCAGGAAATGAGATTTTCCAATAATCCAGGCAAGGAATGGTGGATGTGGACAGGTGAAATGTCAGTGGACATCGATAGGATTTAGAGGGTTATTGATGGGGTTTGTGGAGTTGAGAGATGGATGATCAGAAAGAGATTCCAGTGTTCTTGCTTGAACAATGAAGTAACTGGTGGTTCGATTCACAAACAAATGCAGGAGAGGCCTGGAGCCAAGAGGGAGAGGATGCATTGGCTTTGGATTTACTTAGTTGGAGTGAATCATAAGCCATCTAAATGGATCTGTCCA
>NW_012143070.1:0-1176 GCF_000956105.1 Propithecus coquereli | reverse complement strand
AGTTTCTCTTAATCAAAATTACTAGATGACAGAATTCAAGAACTTGTTACATGTATTACTTGGTATATTGATAATCATTTAAAAGTAAAGACTCTCTGTCATGCAAAAAAAAAAAAAAAGACATGGAATCAACTTAAGTGTCCAACAGACAAATGGACAAAGAAAATGTGCTGTGTATACAGAATGGAATACTATTCACTCTTTAAAAAGGAAATTCTGTCCTTTGTGACAAAATGGATGATCCTACGGGACCTTATGTTAAGTGAAATAAGCCATGCACAGAAAGACAAATACCACATGATCTTACTTATATGGGGAGTGTAAAAAAGTTGAACTCAGAGAGAGTAGAATGGTGGTTTCCAGAGGCTGGGGAAAGGGGGGTTAGGGAAGTGTTGGTCAAAGGACACAAAATTTCAATTAGACGGGTGGAGTAAGTTCAAGAGACCTACTGTACATGGTGACTACAGCTAATAACAATATACTGTATACTCGAAAATTGCTAAGAGAGTAGATTTCAAGCATTCTCATCCAAAGTAAGTATGTGGAATAATGCATATGTTAACAGCTTCATTTATTCATTCTATAATGTGTACTTATACCAAAACATCATATATACCATAAATATATACATCTTTTACTTGTTAAAAAAAAAAAAAAAACAGAAAGAAAGTTAGTCAGGGTCCTATGTGGGATAATGCATATGTTAACAGCTTCATTTATTCATTCTATAATGTGTACTTATACCAAAACATCATATATACCATAAATATATACTTTTTTACTTGTTAAAAAAAAAAAAACAGAAAGAAAGTTAGTCAGGGTCCTGGCAGGGATTTTGAAGACAAATCAATTTAGAGAATATTTCCAGAAGAGTTAGAAAGGTTAAGGTGTGCTGAGGGAACCAAAGTCTAGCAACTGCAGTAAGTGATTACTCCTTAGGAGCTGGAAGGAATAAGCGGAAGGAGAGAATATTATCAAAGTCCAAACAAAGCTGAAGCTGTTGGGGAAATGGGGTGAAGGCTCAAAGGACAAGAGATGTAGTCATAAAGGGACACAGCCAATGCCAGAATTGAGCTTTTACGGCAGGAAGGCAGTAGGAAAACGTATCCTGATCTCTTTCACCTCCTACTTTCTAACCTCTTGTTGATACTTCCCATTGGCTGAACCCAATGGAAT
>NW_012143069.1:0-1658 GCF_000956105.1 Propithecus coquereli | reverse complement strand
AGGTGGTAATATTAATTGGTTAGAGCCAGACAGAAGATCAGAAGTCCATGTAGGCAGACAGAATGTCCCAGAAACCCATATAAAGCAAGTGGTCGTAAGGGGCTAAAATCCAGGCGTTAACCACTAACAACCCTGGAGCAGCAATAACAGAAGAATTCAAAACTTGTTACCCATGTGTGCTTTGTGGAACTGGTGTGTGCAGAGACATCCAGCCAAGAGCATCCTCTTGAAATAAGGAGGGAAAAAGAGACCTAGAGCAAGAGAACTGTATTGAACTAATGAGTATTATCTTAATTAATTAAAAAAAAAAATGGTCCTCAGGCAGCCCTGGGGTGGGTGGTAGTATTTCCACACACAAACTGGAAGAAACTGAGGTCGCACAGCTAGAAAGTGATGAAGTCATTATTTCAACACAGCTTCATCTTACCCAAAGCCATGCCCATTACATTTGCCTGAAATTCCATTCCCATGTTTTTGAGTGGTGAATTCCTAACTACACTTAAGACTGTCAAGATTTATCACACATCTGTGGGCTCCCATAACAATTAAATCACACCACTGCTGCAGAATCTTTTAACACAGTACAATAATTAGTTATTAACATGCCTGTCAATGGTCTCTAACTTTGTTGATCATATACCCTATTGGTCAAAATTGGAGGGTGGCCTCTTCTATATGTATTTTTATGTATTTATGCTTTTGTATAATACCAATGTTAGTATTAACGTTATAAGGTAAGCCCATTGAGAGCAATGACGATGTGATTCATCTTTATTCACATCTTTATACTGTGCTAAGTACCTGATATGTAGCCAAAATGATGAAATTTTCCAATAAAAAATTTTGAACACATATATATATCGACACATGATGATAATGTAATTGTTCATTATAGCTATTAATAAATACTTGCTATTTATTATCCCAGAAAATAAAATCCTCGCATTAACTCTATATGATAGATACCACTTTTCCCATTTTACAGATGAGATATCCAAATTTCAGAGAAACTAAAAGTGCCTACATTCACACAATAAGTGGCAAACTTATATTCTAACTCAGGTCTTCTGAGCTTGTTGTTAGTTAAACAGCTGTGGGTTAGTAACATTTTCCCTAGTTTTCCGTTTTGTCTTTTCAACTAGATTGTGAGGTTCTTACATGTACATGATTTTTCATTTGTTTCTACCCTCCTTACTTTGCTCAGATGCTTAACCTAACTTTGGTTAGGTTATTTTTGAGAATGACCAGAAAATGTGTGTAGGGAAGGGTGGATATATGGGGTAGAGATTTTGCAGAGAATTTGTTATCTCAAATTGTTCCTCACATACAGAAAGTTTAAAAACTTTTTAAAACAATCACAAACTTATAGGAAAGTTGCAAGTAAGGAGAGATTGGGCAGGAGAAGGCCCGGTACAAAGCACAGACAATGGACCTGCCTAAGCCCGCTGTCTACATATCACACACCACAGGCTGCTAAGCATCGTAGTAGCCAGGGAGAAAACTCTTTTTCATCATAGCTTGATTGACAGAAGAGGAAATCTAACTGAAAAGAGAAAATTCTAGAGAATATTGGGTACTAAGATTTCAAAACTTCACTATTCATCAGTAAGAGTGGCGTAGAAGTGATCAGTCTGAGTTACCAAGGATGTTGTTTTTTT
>NW_012143068.1:21607-22654 GCF_000956105.1 Propithecus coquereli | reverse complement strand
GGGGATGGGTATATGCATACACGGAGAGTGCAATGCGCACCACCCGAAGGATGAACATTTGAAACTCGGACTTAAGGGGGGCAGGGAAAGGGCAACATACGTAACCTAGACATCTGTACCCCCATAATATGCTGAAAAAAAAATCTCCACTGAAAAACAGGCTTTAGAGAAAAAAAAAGTGTGTTGTGACTTATTTTTCTAAAAATCATTTCTCCTAAAAAACGATCAGAATTATGCCATTTATCTATATAATATCAGTTCAATTTGGAGAGATTTATGGTGGAATTGCAGAAGAGCAACTGGTAAAGGTGGGTAAACAAGATTAGTCAGAAACCTAGAAAAAAAATGGAAGGTAAGTATTACAGATATCACAGAAAAATATTTAAAAATAGGTTCTGGACAATAATGTCAAAAACTGCAGAGATAAAGACCAAGTGAAAGGTCAGTGTTTGCCAATTATCAAATCATTTTTGACCTTTGAAAAAAGAGTTTCAATACTGAGGTGAGGGTGGAAATGTGTATTTTCCTTTTTTTAAATGATGAAGTGGACTGGTGGAGTGGGAACATGATCCAGAGATAAGAGATTACTGATACCACAGAAAAAATCCTTGATAGAAAATCATCTTAGAAGAGGGAAAAGATGGTAAGATTGATATTACCGATAGAGTTTGGCTTTGCAAAGGATTTAGTTCTTCCCCTAAGATAGCATGAATGAATACTTAGATAAGTTTGGAAAGAAAATTGGAAGAGTTCACAACCTCATGATTTATACCCTTTTGGTTAGAAAAAGGAAAAAAAAAGAGCATGTCATTTGTTGAGAATCAGGAACCAGGTATAGGGTGTATGTCTTGGGAAAAAGTTGAAATAGATTATTGTAGAGAATGATAAAAAGAGTTAGCCAAGGGACGATATTGAGATAAAGTTGAAAAGTGAATAAGTCATATGACTGTAGTGGAGAAGGACATAGAAGAAAGCAGAATTTATTAAGTGTCTGCTCTGAGCCAGGGTATTTACATCATGTATCTTTTTTTTTTTTTTTTTTTTTTT
>NW_012143068.1:12735-14782 GCF_000956105.1 Propithecus coquereli | reverse complement strand
ATTTAAATATTATAATATTTAAAAGTATGGGAATGGATTTCTTAAAAAAATAAAATATGTACATTGAGACTACATGAGATGTCTCAGAAACTAAGAGAAAATTTTGCTTAAAGAAATAGGAAGTGGTCAACAGTTTTAGATAGTGAAAAGTAGTAATGTAAATTACTAGAGTCAGCCATTAAGAAGCCCTTTTATTTTTGGTCCTTGAGATCACAATTTTAAAAGGATTATGGCAGAGGCAGATTACAGTATTTTGAGTTGTAAATGAGAATTGAAGAAATACAGGTGGTAAGTAGAGAGTTCTAGCTCAAGGAACTTTACAGCTAGAAGGAAAGTAAAATATAGATATGGTGAGAGGAAGAGTTAGTTTTGATGGGAGAGAAAATTTGGGAAAAGTGGTAAATTAAAGAAAACAAGCAATGAAAATGTTGAGATTAAAGTTATAGTAGAGAGGCAAGAAATGATGGACTTGACTCTGGAGAGGAGCAAAGGAATAAAATTAAGGGTCTTTAATAAAGAGTGGTCTAGGAAAACTGAAGGAAAATAAAAAGGAATCAATGGCACTGTAATTACATTTAGACATAGAAACAAGGAAAATTGAGAGTTCCAAGTGTGTGCGTGTGTGTCCATGTATGTGTGTGAATGGTTCCTATTTTGTGTTTTTATGGCATTTTTGTATTTCTTGTTAAGCATTCATCGTAGTCTACCCTGTTTATAGCTATTTGTATTTATATTTTAATTTTCCAAAAAAGTTACAAGATGCTTAAGATCAAGTACCATGTTGAGTTTTCTTGTGTTTCCTCAATGCACTTAGGAGAGTGCTTGGTAAACTACAATTTTAGAGGGAACTGATATAAGGTATTTTTGTGGCTATCTCATTAAATAGCAATTTTTAAAGATATATTTGTTGCATAATCCTTTATTATGTAGCCACAGTGAAGAGGAAACTATAGGCAAAATACTAGGCTATGAAGCTGGAGAAGGGTGTGAGATTGTCAGGATTCTTTGAATTAAGAAAAATAAATTGTGAAAAATGGGATATTGAGTGAATCCATCCATGTAGGATAACCAGCTAGGCAAAGCTATACGAATATATTTTATTATCTTTCTATACTTTCCCTCTATGATAGACTGCATTATTGTTCAAAGTTCAAAGTTTTATGTATCACCTCTTCACTACACAGTAAAGTCTGGTTCAGTTGCAAGACTGGTTTTGAAAGAAGTATATATCCATGTTCTGATCAACTCAGGAATGGCTTTGTGACTTACTTTGACCAATAAAGCGTGGAAGAGACATGTATTATCAATTTCCTCTTCCCTCTCCCCATGATGAAACTGACAATATCCCAGCATAGTAGCTACTCCCTCAGTCTGTCTAGTGCTGAAGATCACATGGAATTTTTTCCTGTAAGTTACTGAAATTTTGGTATTGTTTGTTACCACAGCAAGCAATCCTGACTGATACATTCTTTTCACCAGTGATATCTTCAATATAAAGATAAGGGGCCTATTGACTGGCATACATTCAATTAGCTGCAGATAAGATATAAACAAATAAAATAATTTAAGGCTGACATAATGCAATTATCTCTAAGTGGAATATAATATAATTTGAAGAAAATTTTTGAATGCTGTGCAAAAAGATTGGAAACAGGTCAGGTAAAAAAGTAAAAGGCTTCAAAGAGGAAAGAGTATATTTGGAGTTGAGTTTTAAAACACATAAAAGACAGAAGCTAAATAGAAGAATGAGGATGTTGTCCAGAATTTAGAGCCTTCCAAATTTACAGTTAAGCAACATAAAATTTGTAAGTCCAACCATTTCTACTAAAATACTCTTTCAAATTGCTTCTCTGCCTAAACAAAACAACTTGTATGAATCATTTGAATTCCTCTTGCTAAAGATATTTGCAGAGAGAACTAAGGTTAGATTAAGGACTCACAGCACAGTTGGACTGGGAATTCACATTCAATGTGGCTCTATAATAATAGATAAGCTTAGTAACAAAGGCAAAAACATAAATGTGTGTACATAGTGAATGTGTATAAG
>NW_012143068.1:9389-9884 GCF_000956105.1 Propithecus coquereli | reverse complement strand
AATGGAATCCTACATAGTAATGAAACTGAATGAACTACACCTATGTGTGAAAACACGGATCAATCTTTCAGACGGTGATGTTGAATGTAAGACCTGGGAACAGGATATATATGATGTACTTCTGTTTGTTTTCAGTTCAATAACAGTGGCCTATTACTATTATGTAATGCAATATTAATGTATTGTGTTGGTAGTCAGGATAGTGGTTGCCTCTAGATCTCTAGGGAACAGAAAGTGATTGGGAATGGGATTGTGGGTGGCTTTTGAGATACTGATAGTGTTATATTCTCAGACTTGACTAGTGTTTTCAGGGGTATATTCACTTTATAATAATCCAGAGAATTTTACACTAGGATTTATGTATTTTTGATGCACATTATAGTAAGCCTTTTTAGCTTCTGAGATCAGACAAGGTCGGGAGCATTCAGGCTGGTATGGTCGTAGACTAGTAAGCCTTTTTAATAGAAAAGATAAATTATATATTGGAGTAGAAAA
>NW_012143068.1:7368-7644 GCF_000956105.1 Propithecus coquereli | reverse complement strand
TCTGTAATTTGTATCTTCCAATAAATTTGGAAAATTGCTATTTTCCTATAGGTAATTAGTCATTTAGGAAAAATCCTACTTAGAGGATTTTTCTCCCTAACTTTGAATATCAGCAGTTTGACTATGATGTGCCTCAGTGAGGTTTCCTTTTTATTTATCCTATTTGAGGTTTACTGGTTTTCTTGACTCTCTAATTTGTATCTTCCAATAAATTTGGAAAAAGGTCAAACATTTCTTTGACTACTATTTTTGGTCCACTTTATTTTTCCTTTATTG
>NW_012143068.1:6934-7318 GCF_000956105.1 Propithecus coquereli | reverse complement strand
TTCTTATATGTGCATTTATGTGTTGATCAGTTAATACCAATTTGATGGTGAGTACATGTGGTGTTTGTCTTTCCATTCTTGGGATACCTCACTTAATAGAATGCCTTCCAGCTCTATCTAAAAGTGGGCAAAGGACATGAATAGAAACTTTTCAAAAGAAGACAGAATAATGGTCAAAAAACATATGAAAAAATGCTCAACATCTCAAATCATCAGGAAAATGCAAATTAAAACCACAATGAGATATCACTTATCTCCAGTGAGACTGGCCTTTATCAAAAAGTCCCAAAACAATGAATTAATTTTTAAATCTATGACCCCATCCTAAGTTTGTCTTTGTTGTTTTAAAAGTGTGTTGGCTCCATAACCTACTAGGGATAATAA
>NW_012143068.1:6462-6884 GCF_000956105.1 Propithecus coquereli | reverse complement strand
GTTGGATCAAATCCATATTTAGATTATGTTCCATTTGTAACAGGATGATATAAAAGAATTCTATAGGACTCCTCAATGAAGAACCAGGGAAGATGCAAGTAGAAAGGACAATGAGTTACATATTAGATGTATAAAAGGATCTGTAAGGCAGAAAAAAAGTGAGGGATCCTAACACGCTCATTTATGTCTAGAACCATAGGAGAGAGCTACTAACACAGGGGTGATAGTGCAGTAACTACGTGTATCTTTAAAGGCTCTCTGTAAATATTATGAGAAAATAATTGAAAGCAAATACAATGACAAAATAAAATGTATATTAAAGTTAAGTGATTAGTCCATGGCAGCTTAAAAACTGAGGGAATGTAAACAGTTTATATAGCCAGCAGTAAAAGGGCAAAAATATAAATAAAAAAGGATAAACA
>NW_012143068.1:3369-4899 GCF_000956105.1 Propithecus coquereli | reverse complement strand
CCTTCCTTGTGCCAAATATTTATTTTTCCACTCTTTCTAGTTAAATTTTTATTTTAGCAACCATAGTCTTCAACCTAAAACAGTTCGTTCTTTCTCAAATTGTCCTCTTTTAGTGACATTATGCAAAAAAAATTGTTTTTGACATAGTGTATTCAAAATCGTTCTGAAAGTATCACTTAAAACTTCTAAAGTTCTCTTCCTCAATGATCTCTTTCCTAGAGGGACAAGTTTTCTTTTATTACCTTGATATTTTTCTTTCATGATATTGGTTCTCTTACTATACTTTGTGATTCACCATTAATATGGAGAAAGGCAGCTCAGTAATTAGGTTGATTTTATTTGGTTGCTAGGTAGGAAAGACTATTTCTTTTGTTTTTTATTTTTAATTGTTATGGGTACACAATAGTGTACATATTTATAGGATATATGTGATGTTTTGATACAGGTATACAATGTAAATTAATCAAGTCAGGGTAATTGGGGTATCCATCACCTCAGTCATTTATCATTTCTTTGCATTAGGAACATTGAAATTCCACTCTTTTAGTTAAAGTATACCTTAACTTATTGTTGATTATATTAATAGTTGCTTTGTTGTGCTATCAAATATTGTTCATTCTAACTATATTTTTGCACGCATTAACCATCTTCACTTTATCCCCTACTCCCCACTACCTTCCGCAGCTTCTAATAACCATCATTCTACTCTCTGTCTCCATGACCTCAACTGTATTTAATATTTAGTTCCCACATATGAGTGAGAACATATGAGATTTTTCTTTCTGTGCTTGGCTCATTTCACTTAACATAATGTTCTCCAGTTTCATCCATGTTGTTGCAAATGGCAGGATATCATTCTTTTTCTGGCTATATAATATTCCATTGCATATATGTACCACCATTTCTTTACCCATTCGTCTGTTCATGGACACTTAGGTTGATTCTGAAGCTTGGCTATTGTGAATAGTGCTAGAGTGGGTGTGGAGTGAACAGGAGGAAAGACCAGGCAACACACATCAGTCCTGCCGGAGCAACAGTAAATGTGCAGTTTCCTCATTGCCCATCATGCTCTGGGACAGTGCACTGCAATCTAGCAGAGAAAACTCAAATATTCATAGTTGCATTTCTCTTCTTCTAAGAATGTTGCAATATTCTACAAATATTTGGAAACTGCTATAGTTTATGTTCAAATCTATTTAAACTGTCATAAATTCTTTAAAAATGAAATGTGTTTCTCTCTAGGAATTCTGCGTTAACTATGCAAAAGCTACTGACGCATAAATGGATAATGTTGAGACAGGTAAAAGAATGTGCAGAATGTGTAAAGAAAGGATCTACAAGTGTGTACCTTCCCATATGCTGTGAATGGGGAGAAAGAAATTGGAGCAGAAGAGTGAGGAATATGGGTCTGTCTTCAAGAAAAATTAAAGAACAGAGACCTGGAGAAGACACCCATAAATAACTAGTTACCCATGTTTTTTACTCTTTTGCCTCCTGCTTCTTTCTTCAGTACTTCCTTACCTTTTATAT
>NW_012143068.1:0-319 GCF_000956105.1 Propithecus coquereli | reverse complement strand
AAGTAGAAATTTTCTAACACCCAGCTGAGAGAGAGAGAGAAGAAAGGAAAGGAAAGGAAGAAAAAATAAAAAACAAAAGCCCTGAATTACAGTTTTTTTTTTTTAATTTCCAAAGTGTAAATATTTCCACTATGGCCAAAATCAAGCTACCAACATAACATCAATTAATGCAAAATTGAATGTGCCCATTTGTTTTTCATGAGCCAGTGTGAAACAGCTTTGGATCATTCTCTATAGCCATGTACTTCCTTGTTAAAAATATCCATAGGAGATCTGTTGTCTGCTCCCCAAGCCCCATAACATCAGAATGGTAGAGCTG
>NW_012143067.1:0-684 GCF_000956105.1 Propithecus coquereli | reverse complement strand
GCAGTACCAAACTTTAATTTCAACAGTTTTAGTGTTTGACATTATAAGGTGGAAATAACATGAGAGAGCAGACTGATTCAATTTTTACCTTATTAATATCACAGAACTATTTAAAACTATTTTACACTTGTTATGCGTAGTTTTCAAGAGAGCATCATATAAAAACAAAGTTTTCAATTCACATATTCCAGTTGGTCTTCACTATGAGAATCAATCTATCTACTCTGTAACATGTAGGAGAAAAGACACTGTGAATCTGTCTGGTCTCTGGATCCCAGGAGCATGTAAGACATCAGTCTGCTCTTCCTGGCTAGCATTCAAGAATAGTACAGGCGGCTGAAGAAGCATGGCACATTCTGGGAAAAAAATTTATTTCAATAAAGGCTAATCACATGGAAAAGTAAATAATAGACATTAGGGGAAAAATTAATGTATTATAGAAGGAAGAAGGAAAAAGAAACAATCTTTAAAACCATTTTTAAATAAATGTAAGATAGCAAATATTTCTCTCCCTTTCATAATGAATGGGAGATGTAGATAAATATTTGAAAGAGAAATCCAGGTCAAGAATTTTGAAAAGTTTAGTATGAATAATCCAATCTTAATTTGTCAAGCAATTGTCAGTAATGTAGAAATAAAGTTTAAATTCTATATTTGCTATTAATACATTGGTGAAATATAACT
>NW_012143066.1:0-1247 GCF_000956105.1 Propithecus coquereli | reverse complement strand
CTTGGGAGAACCCAAAGGTCACAGTGGTTTTCAGAGCTCTGTTTGGTCCAACTGTGTGTAAAGTTTAGTTTATAAGTAAAATCCCACTGATAGCACAAGTCTAAAAGTTAAGCAAAATGTCTAATGTCCTATAGGATCTTTCATTTCTGGAAAGAAGTGGAATAAAAGAACTTAAACAGAACTTGTAATGTAAAGGATTTGGCAATGTATATAGTAAATTTTAATAAACAAATCAAAGTACAGGTTTTTGTTCAAGTGGGTGGATTTATTTACTATTAAATATTTCTGCACAAAATGTATGTGCACTGTAAGTGCAACTATATTTGAGCTATGCATGTGGGAGGTAACAAGCAAAAGTAAAGTTTTTTTAGGATATTTACATGATTTTTAAAAAATTATATTTATATTGCTACTTTTTTTTTCAAAAAAGAATGAATAGAAAAATTTAACATGACATGGGAAGAAAAGAGCTCAGGTTTCTGTAGTTTCTGCTCAACGTGTGTACATTTTTTGCAGATGAGAAATCCTCAGACCAGATGCGTAAGAAATGACCCAAGGTCACATAGTGAGTCAATGTGGGAAGACCAGTAACAGGTTTCCCTCATTATGTTGTATAATTCTTTTTCATTGTTCTTTATTGTTGCAAAATAACCAATCTCAGTAACTCTAAAATCTATTTCTCACGTAATTCCCTAACTGCTTCTTCGTGAAAAGATCAGAGTTGGCCATCAAAGGACCATCATTTATCTGGTTAATATCCCTCTTTGATTTTTACATCTAATGGGGTTTTCTGAATTTGCTCCTCGTGGCGGCTGGACCACTACGGCTTCCCTGACAGGTGTCCAAGCCCCAGCTGTATTGCCTGGCGGAGAAATTAAGGAGACTGTTGCCTTAATGTTATCAGCCAATTTGTTATTAATTATTGGCACCTTCCCACCGTGAGCCAGCAGAGAGAATGTCAATTTAGTTCCCAAGGTCACAGGTGGGATTGGGCAAAGGAAGAGAAGGGGTGGAGGGAAAGCGGAAGAAGAAGCAACAGTTGATCTTTGCTGCCTTCTTGGAATTGGCAGTCTTAGCCTGGTCCTTAGAGGTTTCTTTTTTTTTTTTTCAGACAGGGTCTGGCTCTGTTACCCGGGCCAGAGTGCAGTGGCATCATCATAGCTCACTGCAACTCACTGCAACCTCAAACTCCTAGGTTTAAGCAATTCTCCTCCAGAGTAGCTAGGACTACAGGCATGTGCCACCAC
>NW_012143065.1:0-941 GCF_000956105.1 Propithecus coquereli | reverse complement strand
AAGTTAATTAAAGAGAATTTGTAAAACGGAAAACAGATGAGAGAAAATTAATACAAAATTTATAAGATGGTTTAACATTATTATACTTATCTTTTTCTAAGTCTTTGATACCTGATGTATATTTTACACTTATAGCACATGTCAATTCAGATTAGCCACATCTCAAGTTGCCACTTAATGTCTTGAGCCTATCACACTGGACAGTATAATAGGTATACCAAACTGACACAGAGAATCAAAATTACCAAGTAGCTGACTCTATTGTTTTCAGGGCCATTATGGTTACTGCCATGTAATTTGGGAGTGTCTCCAAGTCTGTTTTCTCTTCCTAAGGAAACCATCATTCTGTTTACAGAATGTATTACAATAAGATAAACAAGAAGTATTTGACTATCATGTCCATGGAATTGCTATGGAAAACATTCATCTTAAATAATACATTTCCTCTACCATGATAGTGACTCAATTTATCTCAAGAGTTTATAGGTGGAAAGATAAGGAAATGGTTCAAGTTTATTTAAAAAATGGTATTTAATTTTAATTTCATAAAATATCAATCTTAATAAAAATATTATACTGAAATAAAGTGCATGCATTTACTGTTTCAAAAACTTTTGAGCACAAAAAAAATTAAATTTTGAATATTGTCATACACATATACATTTAATACTGTTATACAGTATTAAAGTGTGCATTAGACATTTCATATAAGCAATTATTTCATTTATAGCTTTTTAATTAGTTACAATTACAGAATGATAAAAAGTCAGGAACAGAATTGTAATTCTCTGTATTAATTGTATTCTTTCAGTGACCCTACACAGCTTTTAATTCTTTTCTTTTTTCCTATGTTATGATCATTCTAATTGTATTTGCTGAGATGTACTCTTATGCACGTTGACTTTAATAGTAAAAACTGAGCTTCTATGTTGTATTTTTTT
>NW_012143064.1:0-1617 GCF_000956105.1 Propithecus coquereli | reverse complement strand
TGATCATACTTTCAAGCCTCCAGATTTTTATTTCCGGATCTAAAATCTAATTTCCTGGTTATACCTGTAATAAATATTGTTGAATCAAGGTTCAACAGAAGAAAAACATCACAATACGAGTTCCTAAATGGCAGTGATGACAACAAATGAGCAACTGAAATTCTTTCAGCCAGAACAACGTTAAGTAATGTGAGCATCTGAAAGTAGAATTGTAAGAAAATCAGTTCTACAAAGAACAAAAGAACCCTTGAAACCAAATTAAGAAATGTACATGAATCTATAATTAAATAAAGGGAGCATTATAGAACAGTATAGTTCCATGTTTAGTTCCATGTTTTTCATGCATATCATATGCAATCATATGCAATATTGATAAATCACTTAAGTCCACTTCGTTTCAATTTCCTCATCTGTAAACAGTATGTACTAAATCAAATTATTTTTAAAGCCCAGGAATACATCTAAGATTCAGCCAATGTGTTGGAATATTTCCACCTTTACACAGAAGACATCCTTCACTTAACAGAAATTCACAACTTAAGGAACTTAAAGAAGGAAATTAGTTCATTAAATTTTCATGATAACGACAGAATATTCAATTTTGACATACTACGAATGGCTAAGTTGTGGCTCAAAGACATTACATACCATGCCAATGTTTCCACACTATCAAGTGGCACAGGACTTTTATTGGTAAGACTTAGGGTTCTAAATCCCATAGTTTTTGTACTGATTCTGTTCCCAATTCTATAATATTTTGATCATCTTTGATCTTTGACTGCATGCGGAAATATCTAGGCCTTGCCTTCTCTTGATGGTATCACCTCTCTCCTCAACAACGCACATAAACAATACATGCTTTGGCTAACTTCTAACGAATAGTTCGTTATTAAATGATGAGAACTTTGCCACAGTCAGAAAGTATAATTTTGATATGCTCACACTCTCCTAAAGAATTCTTATCATCCAATAGCAGTTTATTAATTTCGGGATCTTTCCTGATATAATTCTTTTAATAATATGATTGTCAGCTAAATGTTTTAGCAGCACTGGATTGGGACAAGCCTCCATCTTCAGCCTGGATTGAGATAAGATACTTTTAATTACCAGCCTAATGTGTTATTATCACCTTTATTCCAAAGATAACATTAACTGACTGTACCAATTTTAATGGGTGATGATGCATAGAAAACAGTAAGAAAAACAAATTGGTACAAGAGGGAAGGATACAAAGCCAGTAATACTCCTTACAAACTGCTATTTGTGATGCGCATTTAGTTATCAGGAAAATACTTACATTGCTAGAGTTTTTCTTCTAGCGCTTTTATGTACATTGTTCATTTTTAATCCTTTTCATCACTTCCCAGTATAATTTAATAATGTATAATGTTAACATTATAGGAGTTCAAAGTACTACCTTTAATCTCTAGAGAAACATCTTTCTCTTTTAAATACATGATCCTAAAGCTTTAATGCCTTAAACGTGCTTTTACAAATATAGGGGTAAAGCTCTGCCCATTAGGAAAAAAATTTATAATACAAGTCAGTAGGAGGCTAAGTAATAGCTGACATTGCTAGAAAAATAAAATCAAATAAATTCTTCAAAAATGAAACAAT
>NW_012143063.1:0-1084 GCF_000956105.1 Propithecus coquereli | reverse complement strand
AAAAGAGGCATAAACCAGGACTTTCCTGGCAAACCCAGACATATCATCACTGTGGATTCAGGTATTCTGGTTAAGCATAATCTTAGATATTTTCCATTAAAAGTGGCTTGATCAACAGCAGTCAACTTCTGTAGCGCTATGTTTATTGCAACTACTAAAACAATATCGAGGTGTCAAAAACAGTTGAAAACTGGACTCTTCGGTCTTCTCTCTCAGGTCTGGGCCAAGGAGCATCAGACATGGTTGGAAAATCAAGATCTGTGACTTTTGCATCCTTGAAGACTGACTGTTGAGACCGAACAAAGAATTTTCAACTCTGGTTTTTATATCTCCTTTGGGGAGCTCTTCTAAAAAGATATATTGTTACTGCTCCAGTTTGCATCACCATTTGGTTTAATTATTATTCGTAATTGGGAAATAATTAGATAAAACGATGATGTAAACCCCAATGGAAAATAGACATCTCCTAAGAACTCTAATGTTTTCCATCACTTAAAAGGAAGGGGATATGACTTACTGGAGGAAAAAAACTAATTAGAAAAGCAGACACATCTTCTCCCTCTCCTCATATTTCAGGCACGCTGGCAAGTGATCAAAAATGATCAGAGAGTGGCCTATTTCTCAAGGATCCCAGGAGAGCATGATAATTTAAATCATCATCTCAGGAAAAGTGCCTTGAGCACTTACCTTTGCCATTTTATAATCTTCGGTCGGAAGAGAGAGTTTGGCTCTCCAAACTGGCAAGGCCATGCAAGATTTTGGCTGAAGGAAAGCCGAGGTCACACTCACACCAAAGTGAATCCTGGCAAGTTAGGATTTCTGCCAAGAGAAACACGTTTGAGCAAAGGGGGGAGGCAGATATGTTTAAGGCAATACTGTCCCCCAGCAAAATGAAAACAAGACTTTTATCCAGGGACACAAATCAGAAAAGTTTGACAACACAAGGAGATGAGAGGGAAGTGATTACATGTTCAGATGTGAGTCTAGCACTTCAAAACCCGAAGTAAATCTCTCTGTCTGGAATTAGATCATTTGATTTAAAAGGTTGAATTAACAACAACAACAACAACAAAAATCAGGTAAC